>NC_056747.1:320190708-320425708 GCF_019279795.1 Protopterus annectens | reverse complement strand
GGTATTCCTCACGTATTGTTAAGTGTCTAGATTTCTATTTTAAAACCATTTTTTTCATACATGTGCAACGTGGCACAAACATTTATTTATTTATTTACTTTACATTTGTTTACTGGGAAAGTCCGACTGGACATATGTCCTTTTTTAGCAGAGGCCCAAGGAGAAAAGCTTTAGATACAACAGTACAATACAGACAAGAAACAAAAATCTATGCAAATATGACACAACATTTACAATGTTTCAAAATGCCTCACAGAAAAAATTCTAATCTGTTACACATTTATACTTTATACATTTACATACAGTCTAAGGACTTAACAATGAATAATAACAACAGGCTAGTGATATGGGTCTAGGAGGTAAACTTTTTATTGCTTAAGATAGTCCTAGCTCGAGAACTGTGATAAGAAGTAAGGTAGAAGAGGAATTGGAGACAAGCAAGTGGAGCAAATGCCTTTTAATTGCCTTTTAAAGACAGACTGTACACTTCTTTCTGGATGCCTTGCATTACAGATTTTAAATTAAGTTAACCGCTTATAGTTTGAATTCTTTACTTTTTATAATATTTTGCATGCATTTTATCTTACATTAAAAATTTACAGTTATGCCCTTAAAACCAAGCTCTTCCATTTGTACAAAATGCTCCTGCTTTATTTGTATGGTGTATTCCAGCACTTAACTTACAGCTCTCTTTTGCCCATCTTCTTTCTTCTGTCATGTCTTCCCCTCTTTCTACACTCCTGTTCTACCATGTCCCTCCCAATCTCCACCATCTCTGTCCAGCTCTGCCTAGCCTCTAACCCTAGGTTCCTGTTCTACCATGTTCCTCCCAATCTCCACCATCTCTGCCCAGCTCAGCCTAGCCTCTGACCCTAGGTTTCTGTTCTATGTGTCTCCCAATGTCCGTCATCTCTGCACAGCTCAACCTAGCTTCTGATCTTAGGTTCATGTTCTAATATCCCCCTCCCAATGTCCACTATCTCTGCTCAGCTCAGCCTAACCTCTGACCCTAGGCTTCTGTTCTACCATGTCCCTCCCAATGTACACTATCTCTGCCCAGCTCAGCCTAGCCTCTGACCCTAGGTTTCTGTTCTATGTGTCTCCCAATGTCCGCCATCTCTGCACAGCTCAGCCTAGCTTTTGATCTTAGGTTCATGTTCTAATATCCCCCTCCCAATGTCCACTATCTCTGCTTAGCTCAGCCTAACCTCTGACCCTAGGCTTCTGTTCTACCATGTCCCTCCCAATGTCCGCTATCTCTGCCTAGCTCAGCTTATCCTCTGACACTAGGTTCCTGTTCTACCATGTCCTTTCCAATGTCTGTCATCTCTGCCCAGTTTGCCAAGCCTCAGATTGATATCCTTCTCCCTTTCTTATTGCCTCCATCTCTTATTAACTCCTCCAAGTAATCCTTCCTGTTCTTCTCCTGCTTCTACCTACTAACATTTTTCAGAACCAGACTAACAGTATCATAGTTTGCCACTTCATATATGCAATTTGACTACATACGCTGTATCCTACACTTTGCAGAGGTCCTGCAGCTAAAGCACAACACTCAAGTGTCCCTGATTGTATACAATGTCAGTGATGTTTCCCTCATATTTTCAGTTCATAAGTGAATACTAGGCTAACTGCTCAGAAGGGCCATTTTAAGCCCAGCTAATAAACCAAAGTCAGAATCAAACCCTGTACATTTTGTCTATAAGGTAAACACCCACTCCTGTGCCAACCTCTCCTACAGTTTGTAGTTTACTGACAAATCATTGAGGATTGCAGTCACTAAATAACAATAGATATTAGAGTTTTAAACTTCATATCTTTCCATAAACACATGCTAGAGCAAAATATTTTAAATAAGTGACTTTTATTTCATGAGCAATATTTAAAAATCTGCTCTGATTTAGGGTGTCCCCCCTCCCCACAATTAGTTTTGGCTTTACCCCAATACTTGTGCAAAGTGCTACTCTATCTCAGTGCATCTTATTTTCCTATCCTCCATGCTACTGTAGACTCAACCCTCAAGGGTTACAGAGAATATGCGCAATGCTTGTTTGTCCATAGCATATTAGGACACTTTCCAAGTATGTTTAACATGTTTCAAACCAGCTTAGCCCTTACTGTCATCCAAAGCTAGAGAACTCCCCTAGGCTTCAACATCGACATGGTTATTCCCAGGTTAACCACTTAAACAACCAGAAAAGTCATGCAAGTCTTCAGGTATCCTATCTCCACGCAAAGGAAAAATTTATAGTGTGGCATTGTGCATGACATCGTTTTTGTTTGTGTCTTTCAGCTTTTCCCGGATAGGGGTCACCACAGTGGAACTCCGGTCCGCTAATGAGTGGTAGTTGATTTTTACGTACCGGCTTGCCAGGCCTCCTGATGCACAACCTTCAACGAAGGTATGCCCATTCACGCATGTCTCCACACAGAAGACGTTCTAGCTGAGAATTGAACCGTACAACAGAAAATAAAGAAAAAAAAGTGACAAACACTGATAAAAATAGGCTCAGTAATTGAGTGGCAATAGCTAAAGTCACCATAACTTAAGTTCTTAGTTGTGTGCATATCTCATGCTTTGTGACTTTGTGGTCTGCATATCACTGACAGTGTTTGTATGTGTGTCTTTGCATATTAATGGTCATGTCAGTGTGTGCACATATGTCTATGAATATCAAGGAAAACAGCTCAATTACAGTAAGCTTTATAAATCATTAATTTCTGCACCACAGGAGCATGTTTAAAACAACTGACTTTGCATTTTGGGACAAAATGTACAGCTTCTTACGAAGTATACAAATATGTTGGGTTACAAGATCATCCTTTGAATAAAATATTAAACTGATATCCCATCTGCCTGATGGAAGTTAAAGTGGATGCAAAAGGTCCCACAGCACTTTCTGAAAGGAGACGGTGAAGTGCCTTGGCCTAATTTCCCCCTAGTCACTATGAATACCACATGGGTGACACCTGAAAGGAGGCCATAGGCCTAGTTGGGACTAATATGGTAAAAAATACCCATAAATAAATAAATAATAACATATACATAGGGGCCTATGTGGCCGCGGTGGTGCAGCGGATAGCATTGTTGCCTCACAGCAAGAGGTTCTCCTGTTCGATCCTCGGCAGGAGCACCTTCTGTGTGGAGTCTGCATGTCCTCCCGTGGTCGAGTGATGTTTAAAGACATGCAGGTAGGCACATGCGTGAATGGATGTGACTTCTTTGAAGGTTGGGCATTGGGCTGGCAGCTGTGCATCGTAAAAATCCACTGTCAATCATTAGCAGACCAGACTTCCGCTGTGGCGACCCCTAACTGGGAAAAGCCAAAAGAGTAAGACATACATAGGAGCCTATGTTTTACTTTATGAAAGTATTCTTTTTTTTTTCAATACATTTCAGTATTTTTACTTTCTGGCTTTGCACAGACCTTGATTAAAAACAAAAACAACTCAACATTCCAATGCAAGGTTGTGTAAAACTGAAGGTGTCAGGTCATCTCCACAATTCAAGGAGACATAAGCAATAACAAGCGAAGGTAATTACCTAGGTCACATCTCTGATTGTCAGGGTTTAAGGATGGCTTTACACCAATGAGGTGTTGCAAGCCAGAATTTTCTTTCTTACAAGTGAGCAAGAGTTAAGTTAGAAGATAGGCTTGACTCAGCCAATTATAGAAGCAAACCTAGATCGTTTCAGCCTGTTTTGCACAAATAACTTGGTGTGTTCAGATATTATACTGTATTCATCCTGACCATACATTATATTAACAATATTTGGCTTTGCTTAACCTCATCTCTCATTTACCCAGAGAACTTTGCCACATCAGTCATCATTATCACAAGAATAGCCACAAATAATCCAAACACTGGCCCAAATGTTTAAAATATTTTCCATTTCCATTTGTGGTTGATAGATCTCATACCAGCTGAGTCCTTACTGCCAATCAAAGGCACTCACTTGTGCCTACATATTGGTATTTAATTCCTAGTATGTCAAACTGAACACTAATATACTGCCATGTGGCCATAATTTCTTTAAGATAGCCTTAATAACCCTCAGTGATCCCCAACACCACTCTTCAGAGCATTAGCAACTGCGTACTGATTAATGAGCCTTAACATTCCCTGCCAATCTTCTGCTCCTAAGCAATCGTGCACTTCACCCCAGCATTCCTCACAATGAACCCTAAGTATGCAGCACTGCTGAGACGAACTAGTAGCATCACCCTGTAGGTTTGTGAATATGTACTAGGATCTGATCTGTTACTGCACCATTAAGCAATGCCACATCTACAAAAAGATTTCTCTTACCTCAGTGCATTTGTTCCAAGTCCCTGCTTAGCCAAAAAAACTACAATTTATGACTGTTAGCATACCTCAGTAAGGCATATTTTACTATGTTGCAGATTCAGAAATGTGAAAATTGCTTTCATGCTAACCGACTGGATTGGTATTAATGCAGAAGATCCCATGTATAAGAGACAACAGCTGTAGAGATTATTAACTTAACTGGAACAGTGAAATATGTATGGAGAGATTACTTGTGATGCAGTAAATTTCTGTGTATATAATACTGTCAAAGAAAGTAGCAATAATTAACCTTGAAAGGACAAACTAGCGTTACAGAAAAAAAAATCCCCTAGGGAAAATGTTGTTTCCCAAAAATGTGAATAAAATGTGGAAGGGTGAGGGGAAAAAAAAGATTTGTGCTATCTCAGAAGGTATACATATGAAGAGAGCACTGTGATAGAAAACAAGATGCGATCACTGGCCTCTTTGTAAATGAAAAGCCTGCCAGTAAAACTGTGCCTGGAGGAGAGAGATAACTAGTTTAACTGATGCGGTGAAGATCTGGGATAACCATGTCATTCTGCATCTAAAATGATACAAAATAACTGAAGATAAATTGTTTTAAAAGAAAGAGATGCAGATCCAGGGACTACAGATAAACAGGCTCATCGTAAAACCAGGTGTCGGGAGAATCACTTCTGCAATGATGTGTTTGCAGCTTTAGCTTGACAAACAATGTCTGATTCCGGAAGCAGAATTTTTTTTACAAAAAGTTAAAATGCAGTATTGCAGCTGGTTGAAGTTTTGGAAAAAGAACTCAGAAATACACCACACAGCTTACTTCTCCAAAAAAGTTCACTTAGTAATGACTGCTACAACTGGGTACTGTCATTCAATGCAGGATTATGCAGGCTCATGTGTGCAGGCTATTACAAAATATGTTAATGTCAAATGGTATCTTCAGACTGGGATAAAAGAAAATTACTAAACTCCAAACTGTGTTAAGATGTTGAAATGTCAGCACTTGAAATACTGAGAAACAAAAAGATCGTAAATGTAGGAGATGGGGTGAATCTTGAATAATGTCCTTCTCATTTAAACTTATTTTTTTTGCAGGGACAAGCCCCCCTAAGTGTCCACCAATGTGGGGGTCAAGCCCCCCCCCCACACCTCCAAACTTACATATACTAACTCTGAGATTGCCATACCTCAAACAAGTCACTTAAACAGACCATGCTCTCGGGTCACAAAGGTGTGCCCAGTGGGCTTATCTGGTCAACAAATAGGTAAAAGTAAAAAAAAAAATCACATCTGGTGGATTCTACCACAAATTTCTGCCTAACCTCTTAGTGCTATTATATCTACTAAATGCATTCTTAAAAAATGGGTTTATTCAGAAATGGATGAAGAACTGTGAATGCAAGGATGAAGGAAAGGATCAGGTTAAATGGAGTGTCTATCTACTTTGATCCATTTTGTCAACAATGTTGGCCTTGGATGCTTCACCATATGGAATTGTTAACTGTACTGTGTGAAATGGAGAAGGTACAGAGAGAGAGACTGAGAACCACTACATGTGTTTCAAAATCCCTGACTAAAGCTGACAAGAAGTGTATTCAGACAGACAGAGAAGTCCTTAACCTAGTCAGGATGTGGAAAGACAAAATCATTATCTGTATGGAAAACACTTACAGTGGTTACAAATTATCAGTTGGTCCGACACTGCTAGCTATTTCTGGCACAAGGAAGAGGCACTTATGATTACCACAGACAGATAAAACTCTCACCCCTGTCCTTAAGGAGCCATTCTTATGACTAATATGAAATATAGGGCAGTAACGCAATATGGAAATGCTAAAAAATCTTCCAAGGTCAAGTTTATTTGAATGCTTTTCTCCTAAGCTCATAGAATGCAAAGATCATAAATAAAACAAAATACACCAAAAGACTGAATTGTTATCTATTACCATCAACTTTCTGGGAAATAATAACAGACACTAAACAGATGTTGTAAGTTAAGACTGGGCAGTTTGTTTGTGTCTTTTCCCGGTTAGGGGTCGCCACAGCGGAACTCCGGTCCGCTAATGATTGGCAGTAGAGTTTTACATGCTGGCTTGCCAGGCCTGCACAACCTCCAATGAAGGAACGCCCGTTCACGCATGTCGCCACACAGAAGACGCTCTAACTGAGAATCGAACGGGCAACGTCTAACTGTGAGGAGACAACACTACTGCAGCACCACCACTGCAGTAAGTTAAGACTGGGCAGTAATTTATTAAAATAAAGTATGCTGCTAAAAGATAAAAAAAAAAAAATAGTAGGCCTTCCAACACACAAATGCAGCAATTCATGCAATATACTTCAGATACTTCAAATTTCAAAGTCATATCTGAGGTTCGTAGTCATTCATGTTCACTAATACTAGAGTTACTGCTATTGTACACAGACCCCATTCTTCAGAATACCACAATAAGCAGATGCCAGATGAACAGAAAATGCAGTCCAACAAAAAAAAAATCAGTTTGCTGGTGTTAAAATCATACAAAAGCATCGAACAGAAATCCCCTGTCATTATGAAAACACCGGAGCACCAGACCTAGGAAACAGATTGTCAGTTTATCATCTGCCAACAAACAACAGATAAAATGAACCCTCACACTAATTCCTCAACCAAAACAAGACCTTAAGTTCCACACCATCACATTACATCCATGTGATAAATGCTAGCATTTCATGTTGACAATCCTGCATGGGACAGAGCAACGAGAACTGTAAGAGATATAAACTATGAGAAGTGGTTCAGCAAAGTGTCTGGAATAAGCAATAAGCTGTACTACTACAGTGTAACAAGGCAAAATGAAAAGAAAATAGAAAATATACTGCATTGGTGGTTCTGTCATATAACTTACTTGAGTAATAAATCTGACTCAATGCAACATATAGTAATAAAACAAAAAAAAAGTTGACTTCTTCACTTTTGCAGAATTTATTATTAAGCACTTTCATGCTTAATAGCAGTAGAACTTCTTCAGAATAATAAAAGAACACGAGCAACCATATTTAAATTATTGACGTACATCACAAGACCTCATTACTCCAATCAAAATCACATAATCTAAAAGGCTAAAAGGTAGTGTTCTTGTCCACCCAAGTTCTCAAATCCCTTTCACACAGTTTTTCAGAGAGGCCCACAGATGGCAACAAAGGGGTGTTAAAAACTTTTCTTCTTATGACTGACATTCCTGTGGTCAACAGGGTTAGTGTCTTCAAGAAATAACTTAAAATTACGTTTCATTGCAAACAGCTTAAGGTCCCTTTAATAAGTCTACCACATTTAACTGTGTGGGTTGAACAAAGTTAAACGTTTGGAAAAGAGCTTACCACACACTGGGTAATATCAAGATGGTTACAGTTAAAAATCTTAACCCCACCAAAATCAAAGACAGTACCTAAAATGTCAGTCTATTTCTGTTAACTGCTTGTTGTTCTTCCTTCTCCAGTTTGCAGTTGTTGTTGCTTTTCTTCACCTGGTGACACTGATGATCCCCTGATGCTTCTGTTGGATCGTGTTGTGCTGATTCTATTCCTTTCTGTATCCTGGAGGTCCTTCTGATGGGGACTGACCCCTCTAAAAAAAACTCATTCTCATCATGAAAATCTGTGTCCACTTGAACACATCTGTTCGTAGAATTGCTCCATTTATTATGCAACCCATTTGGTGTTGGGTCAGCTCTCCTTTCAGCATACTCAGCATCATGTCATCATAATTTATTTTCCATACGGAGAACTGATCCCTCCTCCATCCCTTTAGGGAACTTATATTCTCACAAACCCGTGACATACCTCATCTTAATGGAATCTTGAAAGAAAGCATTATCCATTTGCAAGGCTCTATACTTTTTCAACAACTTTTCAAATATCTTGATCAAGGTTTCATGTATGTTAAATGTTGTGGGTAACCCCTGACTTTAAATATTTCCTTCAAAGCACCCCTTTCCTTAAAAAAAACTGTCTGTCGTCAGATACTAGTTGGTCAACCTTACCATCTATCCTTTCAAAATATTACTTTTTTGTCAAGGGGGATGGCATGCTGTTAGAATAAGTTTTTTTCCTAAAGATGTTAGAAACATATGTGTTAAGGCAAACATGTTGAGATTCTTTAACATCCAAATAATACTAAAAGCAATACTTTCACCTACAAAGGAAATATATGAGGTGGTATTGTTGATGTATTCCAAAAATGCATGGATTCTGCTCCTCCTTCCACATAATGAATATATCATCCACATAATGCAAGCATTTAATAATACATTGGCAATAGGGGGATGAAAACACATGTTCTTTCCCACCTAAAAAGCACAATGTTGGTGAAAACAGGGACTGTTGCTGCGCCCATACCCACACCATCAAGTTGTTTAAAATCTCCCCCTCAAAATACACAAAAGTATTCTGCAGAGCCATCTCCATACAACAGGTCAAAAGATAAATATCGTTGGTGGACCATTCCTTTTCAAATGACAGTGCTTCTCAGAACCATTCAATGCCTTGCTCATGAGAAATATCCATAGCTAACAAATAAGATGGGGAAATTTACAATCAGCCGACAAACAAAGCACAACTAGAACAGTAAGAGACAAATAACAAAATTTGAAAGGTGGTTCATCAGAGTGCCCACAATAAACAAGAAGCTGTATTACTACAGTGTAGCAATGCAAATGGTGACAAAAATAGAAAATATACTGGATTGGTGGTTCTCTCATATAACTTACTTGGGCAAATACAGTATAGCTTTTGTGGGGTAATTCAATTAAACCCAGATTCAGTCCAAATCAGATACAACCACATAGCAGAAAAGCACATAAACAAAACAAGTTTCACCGATTTATCCTAGGCAGTCAACTATACTAATAATAATTATAATACTGTGAGTGATAAATTACTGAGAAACCAATTAGATGTGCATAAATGTTCAAGAAATCAATCCAATGAAAAAATAAAATGTAAGCATTTTTTTGCAGGTGGCAAGCCCCTCCCCCACACCCATTTGTACAAGACCTGCAAACTCCTGCAATTTTATATAGCTACAGTCATACAAACATGAAAAAGGGAGACACTTCTCAAAAGAAACAATCACTGCCAGTCCCTTTTGGGAACCCACACTGACTGTGATTTCTTATGTAAAACAGTAATGGGGGAATTTAACACTTAACTTTGCCAAAGTGTGCTTGGCAAGTTGGTTCTTCAGCAAGTTGTAAATCAACCAGCAGCAGAGACGCTGCCAACCACCCCCCATCTTGAGATATCATACATAGCCAAAAGAACTGTTATGGCTTCCCCATGAGAATCCTGAAGAGAGAATGAAGGCAGACTCACTGTGTGTATGCTGTAGATTAATTATTGGTGTTGTAGAGCACAAACGGGAGACCAGGAACAACAAAATATTACAGCAATCTCTGGGCTTGTTGCCAAGGAATCTGTTCTTATAAAGCTAGAAAACAGCAAATATCAATACGAAGGAATTTTACTACGATTCCAGAGTACTGATTCCAGATAAGCTACATTCTAGAATTCTGTATACAGCACTTGAAAGATAACTGGGAATGGCAGAAATGAAATCTCTTGCTTGTATGTTATGTATGGGCCTAGTACTGTCAAGGACTTACACAAAATCAACAAGTAACATGAAACTGTCAAAAAATCACCAATGCCTGAATCTTTGCATTCTAGAGAATGGCCCTACGTACTATAAAAATGTTGATTTTGTGAAAAAAAAAATATGGATTCAATGTAGCAGATATTAATTTAAATTATCAAATACCAATTTCAGTTAGTCTAAAGTCATCTGTATGAAACCATTCATGTCTGAAAACATATTTGTATTATGCAAAATGTTTCCAAGGAAGGATTTACTAGAACAGATTGCTATGACAATGATTCACTGTTGATTTCAAAGAGTTTGAAGCATTTATGAAGGAAAATAAAATTATATATATACCTTTGTGTCTTATCAACTTTCCTCGAAAATACTTGCTGAAAAATATGTTCAAACATTCAAGAAGACTGTGATGTTTATAAGCCTTAATGGTAAGCACCTCCCTGCAGCATAAACTATATACATGTAATTATTTATTTACTTTTTTATTTTTGGTGGGGGGGGGCTCATGTGCAGAAGTCACTAACAGTTTGCTAACAGGTAGCAGGTAGGGGGCATGAATACAGAATTGATAAATGGCAATTGGGCCAAGTTGTTTAAAGAAATGTTCCCTTTTATACACTGATGAAAAGGAACAGGGTATACAGAGGACAGATACAGACCAGTTAAGACATGTTAGGCAAATGCCTGGTCTGGAACCATCACTAGTACTAATAATAATAATCATAATAATAATTATAATACCCATTTGTTAACCAGGTAGGCCCACTGGCACACAATAAATTTTCAGGGGAGACCTGGGTGCTCTGTCTGGTTAAGTGACTTGCTCAAGGTCTACAGAAGGCAAATGATGGGTGAGGGAATGAAACCCACCAGTTGTTATACAGTTGTCTGAAAAAACACCTACTGAGATGATAGCAAAGTAGAATGGGTGAATGCCTACCAACTAATTCTTGGTGGACTGAATGAAATGATAAACCATACTCCACAGAAAGATGTCTGACTCAATCCCAGGTCAAAACTGGATGAATGGATGGGCAGTCAACATTTTACAAGGCCACTGGTCAAATAATTGTGCACGCCATGGACATCAGACTACACTTTTGATTATGATCAGTCCAAAAGGATAGGGCAAGAGTTTTACATGACAAAGAAAAAAACATTTAACTAGAAATAAACAGACTGCCCAAGTCAAACTGCATTAGTGAGTGGGCTTGACATTGGTACTGCAGTTTCCCCTAGAAGAGGCATCCAGTTCACGAATCTAAGCCCTGGAAAGCTGCAGGGATGCTTCTCTGAGTTTAACAGGAAACCACGACCTCAGACTAAATCTGTGAGAGTAGGACTTGTATTTTGTTTATTAAGCAGTACTACAAATATTACTTAAAGTAAACATAGACTGTCATCACTGCTATTAAATAAGCAGTCTTGAAGTACTATGACAGTGTTGTGGGATAGTTTGGTGAAAGATGGAAGTACTAATTATTAATACAAACACAAAATTCAATAACCAGCCTTCTAGAATGATGTTTCAGAGACAATAATGTCAAACCCCACTTAAATGATATGCCCATTGGACAAAGTAGCATAAAATTTACCTTATGAGTTAATTACCTCTACTCATGTTTATGTTGCTCGCTTACCCCCCAAAGCATATGCATGCATGTTAAGTGTATTAGTCAGGCAGCAGATTCTATGACTATAAATGTGTTTGGTTTCCTAGAATAAGGAAAAGTGAAAACATCACTGTAAATCCCTGTAGGACAGTTTCTGAACAGGTGAATATGCTGCACAGTATAGCCACAGAATTAAATAGAATCTGTCCACACCACGGGGGTGCATTAATTTCAGCCTGTAACATTACCACACTATCAACCAAGACACTTGCACAAGAATGATTATAATTTACCAAAACTCAACTGACTTGATTTCAAATGGGCCATAACCTTGGGAGCTACTGTTACTCAACAGAAATGTCAGCTCCTGAAGCATTTCGCACCTTCACACACACTGTACTAAGGGTGATGTTCATTGGTTCATAGGTGTTTACTAGGCTAATGACTCCAAGGGCCTTTTTAAGCCTAGCCATGAATCCCAAATCTCGACAAGTTTTGATACCCTTTTTAAGGGTAAGCAGGGGCCTCAGAGAGGAACCATTTACAGATTGCCTGTGCTCATTGGAGACATAGGTGCCAAACCAAGGATGTACTTCCTGTTCTCTATCCAATTGTCCAAGTTGCACTTGAATTGGGTTAGGTTCCAGAGATGGGGTAGTCTCTGGGATACATACCTGTCTCTTCAGCAGGTTCTATTTATATCACAGGCATGGTTTAAGTCTTTAGAATGGGTAATGTTAAGCACAAAATTAGTTCAGTTGCTCTGTTCTAGTTTATTTTACATTTTTACTTTCAAATAAATCGTGCTTACTCACTGCTTTTTGCCATATCTTTATCAAACTAGACTGGCACACTCTTCATGGAAACAGCCAGCTGCCATCAGTATACCCAATCAAACTTAATCATTAGTTCTATCCATGGAAAATAATATTGCTTTTTATTTTAGCTAGTAAAATGAACATAATTTTAGAACTGCTCAATAATTTTATACAGTTTTCAAAAGCTATGCCATCAGAGCAGGACTAATACCATAAAATACCTTTGTTTCAGACATCTAACTTCACTTTACAGACAGCAAACAGTTTTCCCATAAGTCAACGATGGAAGTTTTTCTACACATCATCTATTCAACACTGTAGCGCTGCATTCATCTCCCTCAACAGCCTAATACAGTGATGGTGAACTTTTTGGGTTTGGCATGTCAAAAGCTTCTGGCACAAAATAATTCAGTGCACTTCACATGAGCAATGAATGTAAAAGCAGTGTCTTTGGTAACTCAGGTGTTGGTGATCGCTGACGTCACCCAAAACATCATGCCGTGCGTCACCTTTGACAGCCATGTCATAGGTTCGCCATCACTGCCCTAGTACATCTGTTGCTAAATGGTTTGTATCAGGGTCTGCAACAAGCACCCATGATCCAGGTGCTTGAAGACCACTGTCTCAAAACCAGGAACTTGGGTGTCTTGGGCTTGCATGGGTTGCAGCTCATATTCAAACTTGAGCATATGCTCTGGCAAGGTGCAGCAGATGTCCAGAGACAGGGAAGATGCTGCATATTGCCTGGACACAGTAGGTGAGTTTAAGAGCTGCCAGGAGGTAGTTGGAGGGGGTGTGAGAATAAGTTATGGTTTCAGGCAGTGACTAGGAGGGGGATTTATATTTAGGGAGTGGAGGAGTTTAAGGGTTAGGGAGCAGGAGGGGTGTTTAGAGTTACAGAGTAGGAGGAATGTTTAGGGTGAGGTAGCAGGAGGGGTGTTTAGGGTTAGGGAGCAGGAGAGGTGTTTAGGGTTAGAGAGGGATTGAGGACCTTAGGTTTAGGGAGTGGGAGGGTAGTTTGTGATTAGTGAATAGAGGTAGAAATTTAGGGTTAGGAAGCAGGGAGTGGAGTTTTAGGTTTAAAGAACAATCAGGAATTTTAGCTTTAGACTGAAGGAAGTAGAGTTTTAGGTGTAGTGAGTGATTGGGGACTTTAGGGTTTGGTTAGCAGGAGGGAATTGCTACAGTTAGGGTTAAGGACTGGGTGGGAGTTTTAGGTTTATTGTTAGGACTCTGGTTTATTAAGTTCAGAAGTCTTGGTGGTAAGAGGGCTATGTAAATAAATAGAAAAGCCTACTGGGAGTTAGGGCATTAGAGAAAGCATCAAGTCAGCAAATGTGTCACAAGCTACTAGCATGCAAGCAGTAGGCTTTTCTACACACACACACACACACACACACACACACACACACACACACACACACACACACACACACACACACAAATAATGCACAAAAAAAAAATGCAAACTGTCTCAAGCTAACAGTGTTCCACTGCAGCCATAAAATATACAATTGTTACAGAGATCAGTGGTTTGTTGCTACCTGAATCAAGTTTCAACTTCTGAAAGATGGGAATCTAACACTTGCTATAGCACCTTTATGCATAGTTTGGTATTTGATTTGTCTGATTTTTATTGAGTAGTTTCATCTTTCAATGGAAAGGTGGGGCAAAGTAAGGAAAAAAAGACAAAGAATGCCACGGAATGTTGCCAGCACATTTTCATTAACAGAAATGTAATTATAAACTTATTAATTCTAGGGTGCCACAGTAACATAATGACAGACCTACCGATCTTTTAAATAAGCTTTAAATCAAATGTCTGCACCCTCAGAATCATTTCCAGTGCCAGGGAAATTCCAGAACCAAGTGCCAAAAATTCATGGGTAAACACATATAAAGCAAGAATCCTTTCCAAGCCCTATGAAGCATAAATCTTTACACAACCCCATATGTATATTTTAAAGTTCATCATCGTCTCAGTTTCATAACACTACCTTGTACAAGGACATGTAGCCAAGTTCATTATTTATGTTCTGAAGTTGTATTACAAAAAAATATATAGAAATGTTATCCCATGTGTTCAACTATGCCTTCCTCACATCACAGCAACTGCCTCTTAAGGTGTACTTTAGCCCCACCCTACCCGCAGGTGTACTTTAGCCCCACCCTACCCGCAGTACCATGTCCATTTTTTAGCATACACTGAGAAACACAGTCACAGGAAAGTGACTGTCATTTTACAGACGTTCACCTTGTGTAACCTGCAACCACAAGCACCTGGTTTCAACTAAAAATGAGTTCAGATAAACAATTCTAGTACAGTCTGCTTCCTTGGCTTCTGATTGAATGTATCATTCTTTGCTCAACAGCATAACCAGCTTGAATGCTGCTGATGAGATCCAAATATGCATCAGTGGGACCAGCTCATGTGGCCATCTTAAAGAGAAGTGGAACCGTGGAACAAGCCAATGCCTAGGGTGCAGTTTGGGTATGAGAAAGCAGTGCTTCTCTTAGCTGTGGTGCCACAGGTGCCACAAATGCTCATCTCACATCACAAGTCAGGGCATTCTTATAGAAAGCTCTTCATTGCAGAACAGCTGCATGAAATTTGACCAGAACAAAGTCCTGGGGGTCACTCATGTAGAAACTCCTATTCTACATCAGGTGTAGAATTCACTGCATCTGTAATAACATTCATGAGAACTGCCATCCATCTTGGCAACTATAATATGCCTAGGAGATCCTATGCTCACCAAATAATCAGTGACTGTATGTTTTAGCACTAGATCATTTGTATTACTCCTGCATCATAATCTACAGAATAGGAATCTTTTCCAGCATTTTTATTACAATGGTTCCAATAGCACCTAAGACTTTCCCATACCTTTTTTATTTTATTTCTCAACATTTCTCAATGGAACATATATTCATTTTTCTATTGTGAATATTTCACTACTATAAATTATTAATTTTTACTCAGTTTTTCTCTTGCCTTTATTATACATTTGCCTGGATTAGTTGTTATTGTTGTTATAATAGTCTACCTACCTAAGGTGTAGGATGAGTGCTCATGCGGTCATCTGCACCAGCTTTGTTGTGACTCTCACCCAATGTCCAGAATGATAACTATGTTGACAATGAACATATCCACAGAGATACAGGCTTGGCCTAAAATACTCCATTGGTGCACCAAACTGCTAATACTAAATATTTTTTGTACTAAGGACAAGTTATATTAAATACACCTTTTAATATTTCCACAGGTAATATACAATCAATGTAGGGTACTCCTCCACTGCTTCCAAGAGCTGCCATAATAGAAATGTAGAATGCGACTGCAGAAAAGAGAGACTTGCCTAGTCATTCTCCCCATTACTTTATTCATTGGATTGGACAGGACAATGATTTTGTTTAACAATAGGGAAGTCCTTTAAAGCTAATTGCAAAGCGAAAGTAGCTTCCCTGGCTAAGGATAATCATAAGGCATTCTTTAACTATGTCCAAAATCTAAAAGGGAATGCCCAGCTATGTGCTGAACTGGTAGTAGATGGTACCAATCATACTATACCGGACAAAATTTCCAACCAGCTAGCTGACAGATTTGGCACAAGCTTTGCCGCCCTGTCCCCACCAGCCATACCATAAAGCATACCTGATACCAGTCCTCTGCCTAGTATCTCTAGAGATCAGGTTATATCTGTGCTCTCCAAGGCCAATAACATACCCTCAGTGGGACCAGATAACATCCCAGGTCACTTATTAAGTGATCTAAAACAGGACCTAGTGGATCCATGTGGTGTTCTGTTTAACCATAGCCTGAGAACTGGCTTCATTCCAGCAGAGTGGAGAACAGCAACAGTAATCCCCTTGCACAAAGGGGAGGGGGGGCATCAACCGACCCTGGGAACTATAGACTCATAAATCTAAATAGGCTTCATCTGTAAGGCCATGAAAAGAATCATCATGCACCTTATCAACAATGAAATAGATGACCTTCAAACTCTAGACCCAACCAAATCTGGATTTGTTAAGGGCAGCTCATGCTTATTAAACCTAGTAGACTTTTTCGAGAAAGTCACCAAAGCCTTGGATGAAGGTAAGATAGCGCATACTGCCTATCTTGAGCTAGCCAAGGCTTTTGGAACAATCTGCTAACTCGGGTATCACTGAGAAACTTTTCCAGCTGGGGATTAACCCTTACTTCACTAGACTGCTAGCCATTTGGTTCACCAACAGAACACATTCTGTCAAAGTTGGCGACTCCACCTCTACCAATAGACCTGTCACCAGTGGCATGCCACAAGGATCTGTGCTGGGCCCTTTACTGTTTGGAATCTATTTCTCAAAATTCCACTCTAAAGTAGATGGCTTTGGCTTACCAAGTTCACTTATGATTGCAAATCAGATGCAATCATTGAGTCCCCCAAAGATGTTAACATATTACAGGAGGGGCTAACACAGACAGATGACTAGTGCCAAAGCCACTGTCTAAAACTAAATGCAAAAATGCATTATTATCCCATTTGGCAAAGAGGAATTCCCTTCCAACTACATTATTGACACCCTCCCTAAGTTCAAACCAAGTGGTGCAAAATCTGGGAACACCGATAGATAGCAATCTCAACTTCAACCACCAAATTTCCACAGTGGTAAGGAAAGCCTTCTACATTGCAGATCTCATAAGTAGGAGCATCACATCCAGGACTAAGTAGTTATAACTCCACTGTACTCAGCCTGCATCAGACCATTAATAGAGTACAATGCTCCCTTCCGCATGTAACTCACCAGACACCTGCAGCAGCTGGAGAGACCACAGAAGTTTCTCACTAAGAAAATACAGGGGAACCAAACCCTGACTTACGTGGATAGATTGAAAGCCCTGTCATTGTACTCTGTATCATACAGGTTGCTAAGAGGCAACTTGTGCCTGGACTACAGGGCAGTCTCTGACCACACCCTGATGGATATGTTGTACATCCGCAAGTCAAATGGCACAAGAGTCACTCACTCTAGGGATCTTAACCTAGCCTTTGACATTAACAGAACATGCTGGAGAAACAGATATATCTCCTAGAGACTGATGGTACTCTGGAATAAACTTCCATTTTCACATGAAGCAGAGCTCTTACTGACCCTATTCAAGCCCAACCTGGACAAATGGGTGACCACAAATTCACCTCGGGGTGGCATCTATGTCCCTCATGGAAAAGGACTCTGCTTTGTATAATCATAGACTCACTCTGTGAATTACATCCATCTAATCAAAGGCAACTCCATATTAACATGGCTCGGATTGTAAGGACTCTAGAGTCGGTAGCTTAGTAACCTCCTATGAACCTATGAACAATTAAAAAGAAGTTATGCCTTACCATAACATTCCATCTGTGTTGCTCATCTTCATTCATTCATTATGTATGAGTTTGGAACCGATCCACGCCAGCCAGAAAACTATCGAGCTAAGCCTTACCCATAGTGCCCCTCTCCATATTACCTCAGATTGTGTTTGCCCAGAAGGCTGGACAGATTATAGACAGAGAGACTGGAGGCTTTCTCTGAGCAACATCCTTGTCAGGAATAAGGGACCATAAAACAAACCTCCAACAGTCTTAGGAGGGGGATGGTAAGGGGTTTGTAATGAATGAATGAAGATGGACACCACAGATGGAATGTTATGGTAAGACATAACTTCTTTACCCGATGTTGTTCATCTTCATTCATTTCTTATGTATGGGACAGAGTCCCTAGCTACATTGTTTCCTGGGAGGCCTTATGGAAGAATGTTCCATTGAACCAAAGGAAGCTCTTCCCCTGGAGACCATGTCCAATTTGTTATGCACAATAAAGGTATGAGAAGAGACCCATGTTGCTGCTGTGCAAATGTCATCCATGGAAGCTCTAGCATGGAAAGCTACAGAAGTTGACACTGACCTTGTGGAATGTGCTTTAATCCTACAAGGAACAGCAACTTTGTTATTATGGTATACATAGGTAATGCAATCTCTTAGCCATTTAGATTAGGTAACCTTAGAAACTGACCTTCTCATTTTGGGACCAGAATAGGAGATGAACAGTTGATCAGACTTTATCCTGTCAAGGTAAAAATGCAATTGTCTATGGACATTGAGCAAATGCAAAGTGTACTCCGCTTTATTAGAAAAGTTTGGAAAGAAAACTGGTAGATCTACCGTTTGGTTAATGGTTAAGTCAGAAATCACCTTTGGCAGAAAGGAGGGATTTGTTCATAGGGATACCCTGTCTTTATGAAAAACTAGATATGGACGTTTTACACACAAAGCTTGTAGCTCTGAAATACGTCTTGTTGACATAATGGCTACCATAAACAAGGTTTCCCAAGACAAGAATTTCAGGTCACAATTGGCTGCAGGTTAAAAGGGTAAACTGGTTAAGGACTGGAGGACCAAGGTCAAGTCCCATGGCTCAGTTGGTTGCTTCAAAGGGGGCCTGATATGTAAAACTACTTTAAGAAAATTTTTACATAGTCTGTGAGAAATTATGGAGGAGCCATCAAAACCATTATGGTAGATGGAAATTGCAGAGAGATGGACTTGGATTGAAGAAGCAGCAGCTCTGGATTCAAGTAGGTTGGACAAACAGTCTAGGACTGTAGATACTTGTGCCAAAAAAGGACTTATTTCCTTTTTGTGACACCAGATAGTGAATCGCTTCCATTTACTAAAATAAAGCCTCCTGGTGGATTGGTTTATGAGAAGCCAGAAGGATGTGTCGGACAGGAGAGGTCAGGCTACTTTGCCTGGCAATCAATGGAAGTGGAGAAAGCAAGCTGTCAGCTTGAAGCTCACTACATTTGGGTGACTCAGACCTGTGAATGTGACAAGTCTGGAGTTGGATCCAGAATCCAGGGTTGATGAATTAGATGAGGTCATAGGAAGGGGAACCAAATTTGTCGAGGCCAGTAAAGAGCAATGAGGATTACTCTGCTTCTCAACCAAAGAGCCTTCTTCAGGAATTGTGGGATCAGAGGGAGTGGAAAATAAGTGTAAAGAAGAATACCAGACTGGTAGAAGGGAAAAAGGGAATTTGTTGGAGGGACACAAGAAAAGGGTCCAAAAAGAGGAAAGGCGACTAGCGAAAAACTATATAAAAATTTAGTTTAGAAAACTTTAGAAAGTTATTAAATTTTGTCACTTAGCTGAGGAGCTGGTCTGACACGTCTTGTTTCGTATGCGGAAAACAAGATCTTAGGTAATATGGAGAGGGGCACTATGGGTAAGGCTTAGCTCGAGAGTTTTCTGGCTGGTGCGAGCTTGGTAAAATGGCTGAGTCGGAACCGACGATCGGTTCTGAACCTATATGTAAGTAATGAATGAAGATTAACAACGTCACATCTGTTTTTTCCTTTTACTCTATCCTTTTTAAGAATCATTTTGTGGGTGTCCAATGTGCTCTTGAATTTAGTCACTATCCTAACCATTGAACCTATTTGTAAACTTTGTTGCACTCATCCACTGCCCTTTTTGGGAAATAACACCTTCTAATTTCTCTCCTTGCTTGTCTGGGTTCCTTTGTTCTCTCGTATCTCTTCATGTAATGATACTCATTTTGATAATACACATATTCCCTTAAGGTACTCAAGTTTCTGTCATGCCTGACCTCTGCCATCATTCATCCAGAATTCTCATTATGCTAAATCCTTCTCATCTCATTTTACACTGCACCTGCCACAGACAGTGCATTATTCTTATTACCCCCATCTGAAATATTATTATATGTTCTTACCATGTCAAAATACTTGCAGTGTTCCAGACTGGGGTCTGCCTATGAATGTGCAACTGCTTATTGATTTTTGCCAGACATGCATTTTCCTAGGCTTAACTGCATCCCAGCATTCCTTGCTGCTCTATTTCTTTAATTTAATTTGTGTCATATTGGTTTCCACTCATCATTTTCTATTAACGTGCTCCGCCATACACACACACACAAACTGCATGCACCTTTCTTGTGTTTCTTCTTTCCACCAGAAGAAATACATTGCATTGTGTTTGGAGTTATTACATTCCCACATTCTTACCAGCTCTATTGTCTCCTTTACATCTTCTTGTTTATCAAATTTGTTGCACAGCCACATCTACACAAAAAGTACACTTCCTCCTTGACTTCTACATTGTCACGTATTAAGACTCTGGCGTTTAGACAACAAACACTTTGCATTTCACTTGAAAATAAGCAGTTTATTGTCCAAACAGAAAAGGTTAGGCTGACTTTAGCATAAAGAAAATGTAGGCAGTAGCATATAAGGGATAAAGAAAGCAAAAAGTGCTGTCTTTTAGCTGTGAAACTCACACACTCACCTCAGGTGCTAATGGAAAAAAAAAACGAGACATAGGTGCCAACGGTGTCAAATGCATTTCCATGCAGAACATCTTTTATAAATTACCTCTGTTTTGTATAATCACTACCTCTGTTAGCAGAACTTGCACTGGTTCTATGGTCAGTCCATGTTCACTCTTGTCTGATGGATGAATACACTAGCCTCAGTTTTACTCTCCTTCTCTCTGGTCTACTCCACATTCTTCTGGATCTTTCTTCTACTTCTAATGACTTCTGCCACACTGCTCTTAGCCCATACTTAAAAAGGCTCAGGTGCTCACCCAAAACCAACTAGCTAGCACGCAGGTAGCTTTTCATAAAGAGTACACACTCTATTCTTCCACTAACCCAATTTCCCTTTTACAAACACTGTATTTCCTGATATTACAATCACATCTAATGTATTACTGGTTTCCATTAAAAGTTTTTATTACGCCGGTTTCCCATCCTTCCCAGGCAATGTGCTGGTGGAACCATCATGCTGTTTTATAAGACACATAAAGAAATTAGACTGGTTCTGAATCCAGTGGCAACCCACAGTACTGCAGTGTATGGTAACAACATTCAGATGTGATAAGACTGGCCCACCTTTCTCTACCCGTAGGGTTCAAGGCCGGCAGGACTCAGTTGGCTTAGTAACTAAAACAGTCTCAGGCTAAGACAGTCCTCTCCTTTATCAATAATCTTATGTATACAAATACTTGTCTGTAGATATCTTTTTACTGCGCATATGGTGCAGTTGCTATTGTTTTAATTTTCAGAGTTTTCAGGTGAATTTCAGTATTTATTTATTTATGACTTTTGTTTAAAGGGAAAGTCCGACTGCGCACAAGTCTCATTTTCAGATTCTCTGGTAGAAATGCTCCATTTTACAGAATGAGTAGAAGGCAGTTACACAATATTTACATAATAAACATACATACATACATGGACTAGTAATGACATGACAGTTAAAAAAAATAATAAATGTACATATATAGAATAGTAAATTAACATACATTGAATTGTAGTCATAAGACAGTTATTGAAAACATGACAGTTAAATGAAGAATACGGTAAAATATTAGGTAATATCAAGCTTATAAAACTTGTTACTTTCACATGGAATTCATTGTTTCAGAGTAAACAAATACTGAATTTCAGTATTTTTTGTAACAATTTTGGTATCCCCATTTTTCTTGCTTTTCACAGCCACTTCCTTCTAAGTTCAGTATTTCAAAGGTTAGATCCATTAAAGCATGACTTCTGAACTCCAACCACTAATCTAGGAAAATCTTTTTACTGCTTAATTTGTTCATTAGACTCTGAATGCACCTTGGCCATTTCGGCAACTGCAGTTGTTTTCCAATTCTTCTCAGTGCGGCCCTTTTATCAGCCCTGCTGTGACTTTTTACTGATATGCCTTATGATCCTTAATAACAGAAGTTGTCCTTGATAGATATAAATGTTTATCTCTGTGTTATGGCTACACTTTTTATTCATATGGGATGTATACTTTTATGAATACATTTTTTTGCCACAGTTGAGTCAATTCTTTGGTTTGGCCCTCTCACTTGTTCTATTTAGGCTTCACTGTCAGTTGTGGCTGTATATTGGTATGATTCATGCCCTTTATTTACTTCCTGGTTGCTACAGTTTAAAAAGAACAAAGGTTTTTTTTTTTGGCTCCTTGGCTAGAGTTAAGATCAAAGGGCTGGCACTGGGTACCAGATCTTGCTTCACCTCTGTAGAAGAATATATGCTGGAAGCACTTCTGAACTACATCAATGCCAGCTCTGGGTTGGACATCCATTTTCAAGAAGGTTGATTTCTTTCTTAGTATGGAGGCCATTCTCAATTTCAACACTGGCCTTACTTTCAGGTCCATCATCTGTCTTCTAACAAACGTCATCCTTCAGTTGGAGTCAGTCATGATCTCAACCTTGATCCTATCTCATTCTCAAACTTTGGTGTTGACAACTTCTACACAGTGTTTCCTGACCCTTACAGTTCTTAACATCAAATTCATGTCTTTTGACATTGACTTCAGTACTGAGCTTTGATGTTAAATTATATCAATGCTGATTGCATTTCCTGGAACTGATTGTCGTTTTTGGCTCTGATCTTTCATGTCAATTAACACTGATGTTGATATACCTTTCTCTGAGTTGACCATTCGTCTTGGCACCTACTTTTTCACCTCTTGGCAGTGACCTCTGTTCTTAAGTTCATTGTCTAAAATGTTGACAATAACACAGGCTGTTTTTCTTCAAGAGTCCTTGGGTTGTACCCCATGGACATGAATTCTAATTCAAAGCACCTGGTATTGTTTTATCCTATAAGAGACCCGCCATCTTCCTTCGCCATCTTGACTGCGGTGGAATTTACTCATTAATACTGTATCAGTTTGCATGCCTCCCAATGCTCTTCCCCAGTTGATATATGTCTGTCTGAACTCCCAGTTGTCGAGACAGAAAAGGCATTCAGGATTTTGACTATTTTTTGGTACATGACTAATTTTTAATATGGCGCAAATGTACATAAGCACTTCCACCACGTTTTGGGGCTAGTCTGTAGATTGTGTAGATTTTTAGCTAGACAGTTCTGTATCTGTCCTATCTTACAGCCTTTCTTCCTCCTTCATTGTTAATACTGGAGGAGGAACTTTCTTACAGTGTTTGTAGTTGTAGAATATATTCCAACTCTCCCAGGTGAAAGATTGATAGGTATGAGATGTATTAATTCACACACTTTCTATAGAAATTATCACCTATTGTATCAATTATAATGGAATGGTTACCCTTTCCTCTAGTTTTGACTGCAGCTCGACCATATTATAATCAGTTTACACAGAGTTTTGAGAATCTATCTATGTGCATTTATCGTAATCTATTTAGAAGCTTCCATCCTCAGTCCAATTCCAAAAGAGTAGCAAATTATCATATGACAGCCTGTGCAGGAGATTATGTAGGACTAACAGATGTCCTAATTGGTTCTCTGAAGGAGTAGCTAATGTCTGGAATAGGCTACCATGTTATATTAAAGCAAACACTAGATTAGATATTTTTAAGAACAATTTGGGACAGTTATTATGAGGATGACTATTTTAGTATAATGGGAGTCTGGAAGGGCATTATTGCTCATGCCTGAAATAGTTGTAAATATCTGTATGTAAATCTATCTAGGGATTTCCACCCTCACACCTTTCTACACAGAGGTGAAATTCATTTCACGATTGGCTAAGTCCCAAGCTCTGTTTTACCCTCCCACCTCACTTCCTTCCAGTGTCTAAAGGAAGTATTTTGGGAATGTGCATATATGTATTCACATTTTCAGTTCCACCCTTGAAGAGGCAAAGCCAAGGGGGTAATCATAGCTCAAAATTGTGATTTCCACCACTTTGCTTACTACAGATTAGTGGCAGTAAACCCTTTGGATTTTCTTCATTCATGTACCCTACCACTCAATATACTGCCAGTGGAATTGCCTTCTTCCTTTTGAGTACTCAGGAGAGCTATTTGGGAAATACATATGAATACAGTTATTTTTTATGTACTATATTTTGGTATTTGAAGCTAAGGGAATGGCTACAGAGATCAGCATTTTGATTTGTAGTACCTCTGTCAATATATTTTAGTGAGGATTATTTCACCTTCTTGTATTCAGTGTCTGTAGATTGGCAGAACAGCACAACATATGTTTTTTTTCAACTAACGAAATTACTTTTTTTGTTAGAAAGGTCATTTCCATTACTGAGACGGCAAGTTCTCACACAGAGTTGCTAGACTGTTCAGTTCACTCTCAAAAATAGCATCAGAATCCAACATCAGCAATTTTTGCCTGTAAGGGCAAATTTTACATGGGCAAGGTCATTCTTCTATCTCCTGTTGCGCCATGAATATTGTGAGTTAATGCTGATAGCCCAGGCAGCACTTCTTATCTTCTGGAACATTCAGTTTGACTGCAAGATAGCACTGAAGCAGATGAAACCTCCATTCATCTGTCATGTCTGCCCCATTACTGGGAACTAGGCCTTGATTCCCACATGATCTATCATCTGGGATGCGACTCTTGCTCTTGTATTTTTTTTTTCAACCAATGATGATCTTTTCAACCAGGGAGAGTCTCAGTTTCTCTCCCTTTGTCTCATCACAAGAGCTTGACATTGGAACCTCAGAGTAGCTGGCATTATTTACACTAGAAGGCTAATTCTGGCAACGTAACTTTAAACTGTGGTAGCTTCCATAGCCATGTGTATCTGTTTCTAAACTGCACTCTTAAGATTCTAGACTGATTCTATCCCTGTTAGCCTTGGTTGAGGGGCCATTATTACCTTCATCTGTGTAGCCCAAAGCATCAGCATTATAATTGCACCTTTTTTATTACTTTTTTTGTGATGTATGGCTGCACAACACCCCTTATTCCGCTTTAGGCTTCACTTTACCTACTCCATAGGAGCTCAGCAGTACGGTACATTTAGTCAGCTATCCTATCCCAGGACTTCTTAATGGTTTCCATCTCTATCTACTTAATATTGTTGTCAATCAAACAGTGGTCCACATACATGCCACATGTATATGGTCACTCACTTGAAGTTCTCTTTGTGATCTACTGTAATTAATGGCATTATACTTAAGACAACTGTCCTCCAGTCAACTCATACTTGAAAATGCTACCTTTAGAGGTATCTTTGTTATTATTCCGTCATCATGAGAAACTTGTGACTCCTTCTTATGGGTAGGGGGAAATGTACTGGCCCAATCGTAAAAAAAAGTTTTGTACTTATCATAAAGTTAAATGTATAGGATTAGATCTGCCTTCCTCTATGACCTACCCTCTTCCTCCTTACCGCTTCGGTTTGGGGAGGTAGTTCTTTCAGAAGTTCTTGTTTTCCTCTTGCTTGGCCTCTCTTCTCTTAGTTTGAGCCTACTGAGATCTGAAGAATGGGTAAAAGGGAGGAGTTTTGTAGCTTGGGAAGGTTTTGATGCCGAACTAAGTCCTGCTGATCTTGATTCTTAAGGGTTGAGGAAGGTAGACCTGGGTCCTATAAATCTAATGTTAAGCTAAGCACTTAGTTTTCATTTTTTGACAGAATAACATAACTTTCTTGCTTGATGTTAGCTCCACTTGCTGCTTCTTCCCTATGATCACTCGTCTTCAATGAACATTTTCTGAGTTCATACACATTTTGAGTGAATGCACTTTGCAGAAACAACATTTTCTCCCGGAATGCATGTCCTGTCAAGCTGGAATGGCTTAAATTACCAGTTAGTGGTAACATGAAGTGGCGACAGGAACTCTGCTGTATTTTTCTGGCATTCCAAAGTAATAAGAATGCATACCATTCATGTTGCTTTTAATAAACTGAAATAAAAATATATAACAAAATGAATCTAGTGGGTGAATAAAATCCTCAACTGTGTGTGCGTTGGGGGGGGGGGGGTCGAGGTACTGAAGACTGAATATGTGTTTTTTTTCAGTAGCCACATGCAGACACACACACGCATGCGTGCATACAATCATTAGCAACACTGCGAGAGCATGTTATGTCATAGAAATGGTCAGAAAATCTCAAGCCCAGACATGCACCACCTGACTAAATAAAGCAGTGTTCCCAATATATCAGGGTTAGGACTGGGAACAGGTAAACACTACATCTAGTCGGAGATATGTACTTGTAAATTAAAAAAAAAAAAAATATATATATATATATATATGTGTGTAGATATATATAATAATAAATCAAGGTGATATTCATAATTTTATTGTACATGAAGAGCTCTCTCCATAAATAATGTTGTTTCTTTCGGCTTTTCCCGGTTAGAGGTCGCCACAGCGGAACTCGGGTCTGCTAATGATTGGTAGTTGATTTTTACGTGCCGAGTTACCAGCCGTGATGCACAACCTTCAACCAAGGTACGCCCATTCACACATGTCTCCACGCAGAAGACACTCTAGCTGAGAATCGAACCGAACAGCGTCTTACTGTGAGAAGACAATGCTAACCGCAGCACCACCACTGCGGGAAGAGAGGAGCTCTCTCCATAAATAAAAATACTAAAACTCATATTGAAAACTTGCCAGTGGCCATATCATAGATCTGCAGGTGAAAAAGTCACTCAGAAAAGAAACAGCTCCATTCAGAATAGATCTAACACCTACAGCAGAATACAAGCAGTTCAAAACAGTGACTTTCTGCATTCTTAATGTAGCTTTATCAAGCATATTTGAGAACAAAGATTCAAGACCAAAAATGACACAGCAGCTGGGAACTATAGGATTTGCATAGCAAAGCCCTTAACTTGTAGATTGTCTGGGTATAAAAGAATAATGCATGCAGTGTAGGACTAGTGATATGTACATGCTGCGAAGGAAGCAGAAACCTAATGAACTACCTCCAAACACACTGCCAGTAGAAAATGTGGCTTGCTTCAAGTTGACTTAGGCTTCTCATACATTAATCATCCCTGGTGTAAACAAGACAGGCAGATTGACTTAGGTATCTGCAAGGTATCAAATTACCAAAACCTACACGAAAGAAAGAAAGAAATTGCTGCACTGGCTCAGAGCCCATTTGTGCTCTTTTGTGGAACGCAAGGTCAACAGAGGACCCTATGCAACTCTGGGTACTGTAAATGTATAAACCCTACAAGTATTAAAACTGCAAACTGACAGCAGCAGGTGCTAACAGGAATGGATTGTTTTTCTGTTTTGTAGTTCTGTATTCCACCTACTATTTCTATAATATATAACAACATTCTAACTGCTGAAATGTCTGGCATTTGGTGAATTTTATTATGGAAGCCGCAGTGTTTGCTAAACTGACAATAACAGGAAAAGCATGACTGTTTGGCATTGGACCTGAAGTAAAAAGTGAAACTTCTACGTTGCTTGGAGCGGCATTTCTGCATTAGGCTATGCTCAAGGCCTAGAAACAAAATGAGAAACTGACCTTTATAGTAACCTCATGGCACTAGTATGGCATCAGCGCAAAAATAAACAACACATCTGTATGAGAAAGGGGAAAAACTACCCCCCATCCACTTCATTTATCAAATATAATTCTATTCTTTTATTTATGACTTCCCATAGGCGTTTGCCCAATGTCTCCTCGACTTGCACCCAACTGACCGACTCATTCTGGAGGGACAGGAGGAGAACCCTACTACTACTCATTTGTTCCTGACCAAGAATCCCCATCGGCCCTCCATTCCCTGGCCAGAGACAGGTGGTAGGCAACATGCCAGCTTGCTGATCCAATAGAATGGCCTCCCTCCTCAGCAGCTCATCCAAGCTCTACCACAACTCTCTTTGAGCAGGAAACATGCCTCCGCACACCACATTACAGTCAAATTACAATGGGATGCACTCGGACAGCTTGGGTTCAGTAGGCTGTTCCCATGGTGTATCACCCCTGTGACAAACCAGAACCACCACCTTTCCCTCAGGATGGGCGAGGTGGCATCAGCTGCTCACTCCCATCATCCCCTGCCAGCTCCTACAGGCACCTGAGCCACTATCTGAACCTGGAACACCTGCAACACAGTCAATCTCTCTATGCCATAGAGCTGCCTAAAGTGTAACTATGGTCTTCAGCGATGGACTGGTGGTTTAGAAAATGAAATCACAGCTCAAAATGGAAGAAAGCAGAGGAAGACTTCTTTTCATCTCTTATATGTAAATGGATTCTGTTAAGGTCAAGGTACTATATGTCATATGTGTTACAACTTAGTCTGTAATTATGAAGAGTACTGAACATGACATTATAATCTACTAACTTTAGTGCTACTTCGATATATTTTTTGATATATCACATGCAGGTAAACTGAACAGGAAATTGTTAAATGGGGTTCTGGTAGAACTGTGTGCCTATATAAGGCTCAAGATAACATAGAAATAAAAATTAATTTTTTTTTTTACCATCCATGTAAATGCTGGTACCTGGATTGCAAGGACACTGTTACTATAATGGTTGCATATAAACTCAACATGAAACTAATACGTGAACTATTTTCAGGATTCTGCTACAAGTGCTAAATCCCAGGTGCTCAAAAGCTCACAAGAGATGTTACTCACGCTCAAATTCGACTACATGTTTGGGCAAGGTGAGGCAGCCATGTGGAGAGAGTGAAGCTGCCAGACCTCACCTGAAACAGGAGCTGCATTTGACTAAGATAAGTGCAGCAGCCAATGGAAGGGAATGGAGCACAGATTAGGGTTTCAGGTAGTGATCAGGAGTGGAATTATGGGGAAAGTTTTAGGATTAGTTAGTGATTTTAGGTTTATGGAATAGGAGGGGAGTTAAGGGTTAGGGAGTGACCGGGGGGGTTAGGTTTAGGAAGGGGGTGGAGTTTTAGGGTTAGACAGTGATCGGGGGGTTAGGTTTAGGGAATGGGAGAAAAGTGCTATTCAGCAAGGGTGGGGCAAAAGGGCATCTGTCCCTGGCGCAAAGTGCTGAGGGCACAACTGGGTGATCTCTATCGCTCTTTAGTAATAGTGCATACTGGCTTTTAAATGTCAGTATTGTGGAGTGATTTAGCACTCTGTGTGTAGTCTAATTGCAGCAACTGCTTGTTACAAATGTAGCAAAAAGTTTTCTACAGTCTAAACAGTCTATATATTTTTTCAAGTTAAATCTGAGCCCTGTAGCACTCTGTGCATGTTTAAACTGTGACATGTGCTTGCCACAAATGGAGCAAGCAATTTACTATAGTTTAAAAAGAAAATGTTTTTTAAGTCAGATTTGATCACTGTAGTGTTTTGTGCATGGTATAAACTGTACCAAGCAGTTTGCTATGGTTTAAACAGAAAAAAAAGATTTTTTCCCAAAAAAAAGATTTTTTCCCAAATTAAATCAAAGTGCTATACAGCTTTGTGCATGGTATAAACTGTAGCATCTGCTTGTTGTTTCTGCTTTTCTTTCTCCCTCCTAAAGTGGCCATAAATACTCAAGGTTTTTGAGCAGCTGCCAGTATTTTAAAGTTATTTGTTTAAGTGAAGATGTTTCCACTTATATTCTCTTTTATTTTGATGAGGTTAAACTTTCTCTATGAAATCAGTTACATTTTCTGATGAAAAATATACAACCGATTTTACTCAATATATTTGTATGAACTGCATTTTTTAATACAAAAACTGCCATAAATCATATAGCTTAACTGTCCAGAATTTTGTAGAATGATTTTTGTCTCATTTATTTTCAGTGCCTCAAATATATGTTTTTAGGCAAATCAGAAACGGATGCACTAAGAAAATGATAACAGACATTTAAGTTTCATAATTTATGTCCTCAGAAAATCTGTGCTAATGCAAAATCTATTACTCTAGCACACATCTCTCACAGGTTCATGGGTAAGTACTAGGCTAGCTGCCCTTGTAGGTCATTTTAAGCTTAGCTGATTTCTGTTTTTTGGGCTCAAAATAACCTATCCCATTTGGTTATAGACTGGCCTTATCCATCCCATGGTCAATAATTGTACATTACGCCTAATGAGAATAACTGGTATCATACCATAGATAATTTGAGGTGACCCATGCATGGAGCTGTCTCTGTCCATTTATAGTGTAGAAGGCAGCTCTGGGGCAAATATTCTGTTTTCCACTCATAGATCTAAGCTGCACTTGAATATGGACATGGATGAACTTTGTTTTAGGTAGATGGGGAGTCGGTTCTAGAGCAGTGGTATACCTATAGCAAGATATACCTGTCCCTCCTACCTGTTCTGTTGGTGCCGCAGAAGAGGTTTAGATCCCTACACCAAATATTTCTAATGCTATTTGACTTGCTGATATGCAGTAAATCCATCAGTAATGGGTCAGAGGATGCCTTGCATGCCAGACACAGGTTACCTGTTAGTAGTCTGTAGGATACTGAGTAAAATGACACGGCTTTGAGTCAGTCCATGTAGGACATGTTACTTAGTCCTTGTATACTTTTAGTAAGGTATCTCCGTGGGCAGTTCAGTTGATGCACATGTCTCCATCTCTTAATGCAAACGTTCTGGACAAAGCCAAAATAATGGGGCAGTAAAGGCCATAATCAGGGACAGGTTTTAACTGTCTTTCTTAGAAACTTGCTAGAATAACAGGTTTTGCATTAGCATGCATTTCCTAAAGGATAAATTGACAAACTAAAAGGGCTACCATTATTTAGTGACTTACATCTTTACAGTTTGCCAGAAAACCACAAACATTATGAGGAGCAAACTAAAATATGAGACATAAATCTGGACATTCTGCAGAATTTTGGACAGTTGCGAGGAATGTTCTAGAAGTTTTTTCCTAATTTTGAGCCTTTTTCCCCCATTATTTTTAGTTTAGTCCAGAATTCTTGCACCATGACATTAAGAGGCATGCAGTAGACTGATAGATGAAAAGCAGAAATATTGCAAGCTTCAAATGTAGGTGACAATGCAATACATGAAATGAGTGCCAGCTTCTCCGATGTCCAGATCTCCTGCCAAACACAGGTTGTGTGGGTCACTGTGAGGGATTTATCCTTCTGCATCAGTGGAGCTGGCAAGAGCTTTCTTGTACACGTTATTGCTTAAAGGGAGTAGGCCTACAAGAAAGGTGATGAAAAGCTTTTTCTGTACCTTTATTTTTAAATATAAATCAGGTTGTAAGAGAGTGAATATGAAATGCTAACAATACCTTTTCTGTCCCGAGGAATTCTGTGATTACAGACATCAGGTAAAGGTCTATAAAATCAGGTATGCCTGAGAAGAATTTGGACCTCAGTTGCAGTGTCAACAATATTTATGAAAAAGGAATGCTGACAAATTCACCTGCTTTTTTGTGTGTGAAAGCAGTGTTATTACCCGGTAAATTAAGACATACAGGCTTCAATAACAATAAACAGGGTGGTAACTAGTATCAGGAAGCTGAAACAGATCTTGTATGAAAGCACTAAAGGAATTGATTACAGAAGAAGTGAGAAGTGCCATTTTTTTGTACGTTGGCAAAAGAAGTGAAATGTATATTTAACACTGTTACAGAAGAACAAAACGTGCCATCAAGCTTGTTTTGCCTGGCCCTAGAGGGATGTGTATTTAGATATGCATTTTACAAGCCATCTGCTTTTTTTTTTACTTCAGTGCCAGACAATAACAAACTCCACCCCAAATGAGTCATATAAGATTTAATTTTTTTTGTTGGATTGTTTAAACTGCTACAATGACTGCAGTCATGGGCTGGAACAGAACACCTTTTATTTTATTTAGTTTTTGGCAAGTACTTTGTGCTAAGAATTAGAAAGGCAATATCTATCATGTTTTCTACCTGCACCATTACTTGGTTCTCCTCTGATAATACGTTAGTCCTGAAGTCCATCTTGTTTGTAAATTGCTGCCTCCATAATCCCACCTTATTTACTTTTTCTAAAAGCTGTTTTTTGACTACTGCAACATAAAGGTGGGTCATAATGATGCTCTGGGATTAGGATAGCTTCCTCAAATGTTGAGAAAGCTGTAACTCAAAGTCAACATTACGTCACAATAAACATTACTAACATTACATACTACTTTTCTTACTTAAATAAGAACATGCTATTAAATCCCTGTTTATTCAATCAAAACCAGAAATTATTCAAATGGTCTCTTTCATTACGCAAGTTCATGTATTTTATAGGTTTTCATATGTTTGCCTTGTTACTTAGAAGAGTTATTTAATTTAGATTTGAGTACTTCAGACTCTGGTGAGTCAACAAACTGGTTTAGAACAAGTTCCTTTTGCTCACGTTTCTCTGTTACAGCTTGGCAAGTTTCACCAATGATTCATACTTCTCCTGTTTCCAAGTGTGAGAGGGCTAGATATGCTCTTGTTCCATCTGCCAGACAGATGGAAAGAAGATGCAACATTACATGTATGATTTTAAGGGCAACTATGAAAGCATCCTTGACAGAGTGGTAACAAATTACTTCACTACATGCAATAAGTAATTTGAATACAGTATGAGATATCAAGAGTTCCATTTAATGATGATGTGGTTCTGTTATGATGGCACAGAGCCACAGCACTAAATCTTTCAAAGAAATAGAATTAAGTATAACAAATTCTGAAGACAGGTATCCTGTCAGTTTGTAAAAAAAAAGCAAACAAACAAAACAAACATAAAAAACCACTGCACCTGTCTTAATACATTTCTGCGAATGGAATGAATGGTTTCCAAGCATCAACATTTCTTTCAGACTAGCGAGATGTTCAGAGTTGTAGCACTGCTCACCATGAGGCAAACAAGGCGATGACATCATCACCATCATCATTATAAGCACCTTTCCAGTCCACAAAAGAATGTCCTCCTCTTTATAGATATTTTTTTGTTACATCACCAAGAGTTTTTGCAAAAACATAATCTTTCTAAATAATTTCTACATGGTTACTTTATGCCTCTGAAACTGCCATGTACAATGTAGTAACCTTGCCTTTAAAACCAAAGATCTGAACTCTATTTTACTGACTTTCTGTCTTGTAATTTACTGACTGTACATTTAGATGCTTTTTGTGGAAGCTAAAGAATGAAGTCTGTGCTAGACTCACCTTGTCCTCGGGACACGGACAATGTACTAGGCTTACACTGTCCTTGGGACACAGACAATGTACTAGGCTTACATTATCCTTGGGACACAGACAATGCACTTGGCCTACACTGTCCTTGGGACACAGACAATGCACTTGGCCTACACTGTCCTTGGGACATACCTTCTACCATCTGTCACTGTTCCTTTTTTATGTACTTTCTTTCCTTTTGCCAATCTATTTACCATCCATACTCTCTCTCCCTCCCCTGTCTCTGTCTGTCTATTTGCTTTCCCTGTAAAAGTCCTCATGTGTTGCTTATGTTGGAAATGGTAAGAAACCACATCTTGTAATTAAACTGGTGGAGAAATAACAATGACTGCTTTAAACATCTACAAATGCACACTTTGATTTTTGAGTATTATTTTATCACCCTAAAGCCTACATAGAACTAGTATAGTTATATAATAAATTATGTCAGATTTTGCCCAAAACACTTTTATGAAACAATAGCATGGTTTTCTACCTTATCATGTCCATGGGAGAAGATGCATCAAAATTCTATAACACACACCAGAAATAGTTTATGAGTTTGCCACACACAACAGCAGCAGAAGGCAAGAGAGTTTGGGAGCTGCTTCTTTGTTAAATTCACATATTGCATGTGTATACCAAGTTACCTTTTCTTTCATTGGGTTCACCACTGCTAGCAGCTAAACATACGTGAATACAATTGATTTCAGTCCTTGAAGTTCTTCTTCATCATCGTCATCATCAACCTCCTTTTCCCCCATTTTGTACATGGGGTCGGTGTGTTGCACCAAATGTTGCCAACTCTCTCAATTGATTCAATACCACCACTCTCCAACCTTCTTTAACAGTCATGCCTGACTGTCACAGGTCCTCTTTCACATAATTCATCCATCCCCTTTGCTGGATGCCCTTGCTTCCTTTTGTCCTCCTCCTGTCTGTCCCAAATCATCTTCACCAGATTGTCTTCTGCATTGCTGCACACGTGCACAAACCGAAGTAACCTGTTTTCTTTGATCTTCTCTGCGATTGGAGCTACTTGGGCTTCTGCTATCCCACAGTGTGTTTCCTACCACTCATCTCAGGCACTTCATTTCAGTCATCTGTAGCTTTCTCAACTGCTCTATCTTCACTGCCCAAGTTTCTGTACCATACACTACTACTGGTCAGAACACTGTTTTATGCACCTTACGTTTCAGCTTCTTTGGCATTCGTCTGTCACACAGTACCCCTGCCAGTTGGCTGTGGCCCCTTGGATTCATCCCATCCAGATACTATACTTGAAGCTGTTAACCTGTTTCAATATTTAACTTCCATCTTAGTTTTCAGTGTCTTCTGATTTACCCCAAATGCTGCAATTACAATTTTATCACTCACTTTCATTCCATTTGCCAACAATTTCCTGAAGTTCCTGTTTTGAGTCTGCCTGTAATGCCACATCATCTGCATACAGCAGCTCTACTGATCTGTCCTCTCCAACTTGTTTGCAAAGGTAGTCCAGTATCAATACTAACAGCAGCAGGCTCAGATTGAACCTGATGCACACAAAGTCCCACTAGGAACCTCTCCGCGAGTCCCACCACTGTTCATACTTGTGTCAGAGTCCTTGGACATATATAGCTTGTACTAATTGTAACACGGAGTATGTTATTGTTGTCTGTATAGACATTGCATTGCACTAGAAGAATGTCTTTTCACATTTTCACAAGGTTTGTTGAGTTTTGATTCTCTCGCCACATCAGACTGTACGATTCTAAAGAATGTTACGGAATTCATTCTGGAACATAACCTTATGATAAGCGATGGTGAGTTTTACAGACAAAACAGGCGGTAGGCATGGGGGCTGTAGGTGCCATTTATGCCAGTCTTATTATGTGGTTCTGGGAACAGGAAGTTCTTTTTCCTTCCATTTTCCAGGACTGTTGGGTGCACGATGTCCAGTTCTTGGATGATATGTTCCTTGCCTGGACCGATTCCCTGACAAACAAGAACAGTTTCTTGATTTCATCAATGGTTCCACGTCCTTCTTTAGGTTCACACACGATTTCTTTTACTGCTGACCATTATTTGGATGTCACTATTTATCTTGAAAACTGGGTTGTTAAGTCCACTATTTTTGGAAAACCCAGATTCTCGATTGCTTATCTTCATTTTAGTAGTTTACATCCTTTGTATTAAAATAAATGACTAGTCAAAGGGCAGTATGTATGTCTTTCAAGGATGGTTTCCGATGACTGGGTATTTGAGCAAGAATGTGAGGTTTTGTTAAGAATGTTTAAAGAAAGAGGACATCCTCCACAGTTCATTTCTGACCTCAGACGTGAGGTTTCTTTGAACAAGGCTGGATGTTTCAGCCTGATTTTAGGACAGTTCGACACTGCCAACATCAAAGCTGATGATGTTGGTATGTCTAAATGCCTTGTGTTGTAATACCAACCAGTTATGACAAAAGTAAGACAGATTATCAAGAAATATTGGTCTGTTTTCAGAGCTGACCATGACATTTTTTGTACTACTTGGTCAGTCTCTAAGGTAGTTTTCAAAAAGGGTAGGAACCTTTAGCAAATTTTTGAAACTCCGATGAGTGTTAACAAGAGGTATGATACATTGTCCTAATCCAAACTAACTCTAACCAGGAGGTATGATACATTGTCCTAATCCAAACTAATTCTAACCATCACTCATGTGCACATGGAGGACTTCTGCCTACACTTTGTTTCTTAACTTATATATCCTATGATCTCCTTGGATCTACTACCAGGTTAGCCTACTAGGCGTTCAGTACCTTATCATTCTTAAAAAAAACTGTCTAGAATTTTCCATCTGAGTAAAAATATAATAATCTGTGTATATCTGTTTGTTGTGTTTGTTTACATCTGTGTACAAATATTTTTATTTGTGTTTATTTTGTGTTTTAAACTGTAAAAATGTAACAGTTTGTTGAATGTGTTTTTTGGAGCTTTTCTCCCACTGGCCTCCACTGAACATGGACATGTATCCAGTCGGACTATCCCAGTAAACAAATGTTAAATAAATAAATAAAATAAATAGAGCTATGAGGGAAATGTGGTTGTTGCAGTCAATGTAAATTCATCCTGGAGGCTTCTGAAATTAAATTTTGTACTACTGGAATGCTGGTTAAACTGGTGGGGGGCTGTGACTGCAACTCTACTATGGTTGTATATATTACAATATTATAATATATTACATCACAATATGCTCCTCATGCACTTCATTTTATGTAGGGAAAAAGGACTGTGTCTTAAAACGAAGGATTTACAAGTATATGAAAGATATTAAGAACAGAAACACCAGCAATGCTTTTTATAAGCATTCTCTGTGTTGCTCAACGTTTAGTCATTTTAAGTTTGCTGTCCTTGCGAAAATTAATGTTAATCCAGTGGTGGTCCTATAGAGACAATCCTTGAAGTTAAAGAGCTGCTATGGCAACTGCGGTAGAACTCCTGGTTTAAATGAGAATACCTCTGTATTTAGCGAACTTAGACTTAGAGCTTATGATTAACTAATTTGTTGTGTTTTTCATTTTTATGCTTTATTCATTTCTTGTCTTTTGTGAAATCATTTTTATACATCTTTTAAGTGCAATTTGTTTCATGGTCAATGTGCTTTGATGGTTCTTTGGTTGTAGTGTCTTCAATTGCTTTTGATGTTTAGCTTAGTGCTATTAGCTTAATGATTTTGATTAGCGAAGGGGTGGAGTTGTTCCTTTTTAACTTCCTGTGAGCATTTTCTTATTTAATGTCTGTTTGACATGTTACAATTAGGTTCCAATGAAGTCAGGTATACTTCAGACCTGACAAAAGTGCTCAACTTTTTGTTCAGGAATTTATGGTTGCAATAAATAAATTTTTAAGAAATATCAATTTCCTTTTATTGGCTTCAAAGTTGCACATTCATTGGTGGAGACATCATTTCAACAACTAGCTTTCAGTGTAATTATTTAAAAATACATATTCTGTCTGCTAATTATAATAATTTTACTGTAACTGTTAGGTGTTATTTTTGATCTGCATGGAAATTTCATGCATCTCTGGGCTGAGCTGTAAAATGGACCAGTAAGATCAGTGCTCTACCAAAAAATGTGAACACATAAATAAAAAATAAAATAAAATGGGAAGCACCTAAAACAGAAAACCAAAGAAGAGATATATTGTTGATGTAAGGCATGGAGAGAGAAAGGTTGGTGCATGTCCATTCCCATACAAAAAGACCTCAAAAGAATTCAATTCACCCCAGACGTCTGAAAGAACTATGCACTGGATTCTTTACAGGGCTACACTAAACAGTGCAGAAAGGGTTATACAGCACTTATGACTTAGTCCTGAGTACATTGAAAGGCTGAATGGATTGGAGAGGACTGGCTAGGGTTTGCAAAGTGCTTGGTGTTGGCATAGTATATCAAAGCATGTATCAGCCTAGTGTTAGTAGGATATGACAATTACTGTACACCTCAGTGTTATGAGGAAAGTCAGTTTTGAGGTTCTGACATGCAACACCAAGGCACAAGACACCACGAGTTAATAGTGGAATGGGTCTGGATCTATCACCAGTGTGCAGAATAGACTGCTTCAACATGGGAAAGTTGCAGGCAGGATAAATAGATGGATGGGTTTTGTCATTGATAGGCTATTGAAAGAGCTTGGAGCACAGTCCAGCTAGCAAAAAAAAAAGCCATATTTGGTGGCTCAACTAATGGCCAGGATGGAGAAAGTGCAAGGCCACTAATTGCTAATAAATGTTAAGGTCACAGACACAAGTTGTCACTGGGGTCACGGAGTGAAGTTGGGTTAGATGCAACTTACCTTGTGTGTGTAGTCTGGGGTCATTGAACTCCAAGTAGTGTCAGTTTGGACAGGATCACACTTCAGGTAGAGGAATATCTGTGTGCTGACATTTTAGGTAGGCTCTGGTAGACTCAAAACCATCAGCAGTATATAATGCACATGCCTTCTTTGTAAATATAAAGATAGTTTGCACAGCAACACAGGAGTGGCTGGTGGGTTGCACTGTAGCCACAGCAAGAGGTATCTCTGGCTGAAATTCTGCAAGGCATTACAGTCTGTAGAGCCACACCGATGGTAATATGCAGAATTCTAGAGATTTTACTTCTGTAAAGACATTGCCAAAAGAAAGGCCATGGAAAGAAATACATAAACAAGTTACACAATTAACAGCAGAAAGCATACAAGGAGGGACTAAATTAACTTACTATGGGCTCTGCAGAAGAAAAAGATGCAGGTAAACAGGATTTAATATACGCACTCTGCAATAAGCAAAACAGAGAGAATGGGCGGTGATAGAAACATTTATGTACTTTAAGGACATTACATTACCAACAGGGATGCATTTTCACAGGTAGAGAAATAAAGGAGGTATACAATTACAAAACAGAAAGACAAGGAGGGCCCACAGTCGGTGAAGAGTGAAAGTAGTTTTCCTAACCTTCCTTAACAAATTAAAGACAGTGATGATCATCAAGAATGCACAAGAAAGACATATGTATTTATTTATTTATTCCAGTTTGATGACCGGGGAGGTCCACTGGGCCTGGGGAGCCTGTTTTCAGTGGAGACCCGGGGAGAAAAGCTCCACAATACAAAGTTTAATTACATGATTAATTACAAAGAAAATTACATGATTAATTACAAAGAAAATTTCATGATTAGTTGCAAAGAAAGTTAGGATTACAAACAACAGATAGCATTCTAAAGAAAAAGAGAAATAAAATATTTACAATTTAGTTCACAGGGCTCTGGGAGGTTACTTTAGTGGAGGCTCGGGGAGAAAAGCCAGACATTAAAGTTTAATTACAGAATACTTTCAGTGGAGGCTCGGGGAGAAAGCTCCACAATACAAAGTTTTATTACATGATTAATAACAAAGGAAGTTAGGGATTGCAAGCAACAAGTAACATTCAAAGGAGTGAGAAAAGAAATAAACAGTTTAGCTTCAGGAGTGAAAGCAGGCATATAGAATCGTGGCTAACTTTTGCAGTTTGTTTACATATATAATCATTAATTTAAAGTGAGGTTAGGGAGGTAAGAAGGTTAGCCTGGGGTAAAGGGAGGGCAGAGCTTGAGAGGAATGGGTGGAAGAGTACAGTTGCATTTCCTGTTTAAATAGAGGTAAGAATGAAGTTGAGTTTTGAAGTTATTAAGGTCGTCATAGGTCCTCAGTGTGGAGGACAGAGAATTCCATTTTTTAGCTAGGGAATAAGATAGCAGAAGCTGCCCAGCAGGGCACTTGGGTTTATGGATGATGATCAAGTTTTGGTGGGTAGATCGAAGGGGTCTGAGGGGGTTATAAGGTTGCAGAATATTGGATAGTGCAGGGCACTTAGTAGGTTGGAACAATAATTTGTGGGCTGTGGTGATTTGGTGAAGGTCAAGTAGATTGGGGAGTTCAAGCCAGTTTAGTGAGTGTAGGGAGGTGCAGTAGTGAGAGGAGGATTTTGCATTTGTGGCGAATCTGGCTATTTTATTGTAACATACTTCCAATTTGGAGGTGAGTGTGGAAGATAAATTAGTGAGCAGAGGAGCGCCATACAGTAGAGAGGGGAGTAGGTAGGTAATGGCGAGAGTTAGTCTGGTGGAAGGAGAGAGGAAGTGATTGTTTCTGTAAAGTAGGCCTAGTTTTATGTGGGTTTTCTTGATATTTAGCTGGATGTGATTGTTAAATTTTAGGTGTTCATCAATGGTTACACCAAGAAGTTTGGCTGAGGGTACGACCTCGATAATGGAGTTGTTAAGGCTGGTGATTTGGAGTAAGTTTTTGTCAATAGGGAAGGATTCTGAGGGAGAGAATAGAAGGATCTTTGTTTTGTTGGCATTTAGTAAGAGGTGATTTTGGAGCATCGGTGGTGGAGAAAGCAGTTTGAGTTAGAAAATGGAGATCTTTTAGGTTAGAGGCATGACAGATCAGAGTGGAATCATCAGCGTATTGCACAATTTTGGTGTTAGGTATGGCTTTGTGGAAGTTGTTAATAAAGATATTGAAAAGTAATGGGCCAAGGATTGAACCTTGGGGTACTCCAGTGAGGGTTGGGAGGAAAGTGGAGGTGGCCTGGCCCTATTTCACGGCTTGGGATCTATCAGAAAGGTAGCTGGAGAACCAGGTAAGAGTTTTATTGGAGATGTTGAGGTTAGACAGATGATTTAGTAGGTGACTATGGGAGATGGTATTGAAGGCTTTAGAGAAGTCTAGCAGAACAGAGGATATGATATTACCACAGTCACGAGCAGAATTGACAGAAAGTAAGAAGGAGAGAAGGGCAGAGTTGGTACTGTGTCCAGGATGGAAGCCATGTTGGGTAGGGGAGAGTAGTTTGTGTTTAGTAAGGAATGGCAGGAGCTGTAGGTGGATACATTTTTCAAGAATTTTGGAGATTGGGTAGGGATGGCTATGGGGCGGAAATTGGAGGTGCTAACATTTTTGCCACCCTTGTGAAGTGGAAGTATAAAAGCAGAACGCCACAGTTTGGGTACATAGGATTCAAGTAGTGATCTATTGATCAGGATGCTGATAGGAAGAGCAATACTGTCAGAGGTTCTTTTTAGGAAGGAGGAAGGAATGTTGTCAGGGGCATTGGAGCAAGGTTTGAGTTTAGTGAGAAATTATAAACAGTGGTGGAATTCAGGAATACGTGGGACAAGTACACACCTCCAGTGAAAGTGAGAAGGCTGTAGAATGACAGATAACAGGAAATACAGTTTAACCACAAGGATAACAATGGAGAGAATAGGTGGGCCAAGATGTCTTCCTTTAAACTCTGTGGTTCTGATGTCCAGGTTGCACATTTAGTAGGAAAATGTGAAAAATGTCCTGGTTGATAACTGCATTATTATATACAAAGCTGAGTATTACAGCATATCTTGTTCTAAGACAAATGCCCATGTCTTGATATTTTTAAGACATTAATATAATTTCTTTATTAACAAAGTATGTATGCACATTTAAAAAAGACTCCTTTATTAGTTACAGTGCGAGACTTGGAAATTATTAATACAGAAGATGTGTGTGTGTGTGTGTGTGTGTGTGTGTGTGTGTGTGTGTGTGTATGTGTGCGCACGTGTACATGCAAGGTTTACAAAGCTGAACCCATAGTAGATCACTTGGCTTTACCAAATACACATCAATATTTTAGAAACAGTACCAGTAAGTAATCACAGGAACCGTGAGACAATACTTAGCCATTTGTACCTTTAAGCAGAGTCACTTAAAAGTTTTCATGCATTTCCAGATACATACGCAATTGCAAATTTATGAAATGGTGTAGTTTCCCTCAAGAAAAGTCAAACATTCTAAACTTCCCCGAGTATGAAATTAATTGTCTGCAAAGCATAAAAAATACCAGGATAATTTCTAAAGGAAGGGTGGAAAGGTTAACTGTATAATTTGGGCAACCCAAAATGTTTAATATTATTCTACTAATTATATTTACAGTACCAAAATCACCAGACCTTGGAGCCAATATTATAGAATAAATTACTCTTAGTTACTGTAAAAGTCTCAGTAATGCTGTAATCTTACCGGTTGCCAGCTATCTGAGAATCATATACTGATCTATTTATTACAATACTTCTGCAGCCTGAGTACAGAGGTAATAGGTTCATAGGTTCATAGGTTCATACTAGGCTATCTGCCCAAGGGCATTTATAAGCCTAGCCAGTTATGTATGTGGCTCGCCACCCTTTAGTTTGAATAAAAACTATGCCTATCATTTTGCTGTGCCTCTGTCAAGCAGTGACGCTGAAGTAATCCTATATCTGCAATCTCCCATCCATTGGTCAAGATTCCTCTTGAACAAGACCAGAGAGGGTGTCTTGCCCTCACATGCGGGATTTTGTTCCACAGCATAGGAGTCTCTGGGTGATGAATCTGTCCCTCCAGCACGTTCTATTTATAACCGTGTCAAGGTTTAAGTCTCCGCCCTTGTGGTTCTGAGGGATCTAGATTTTTGAGGTGAAGCATATTCATCAAATCTGGGTTTGACATGGCCTTATATGTCAGGCACAGGTCACCTCTGAGCAAGCGGTATGAGACTGAATAGAGCTGGAGTTCTTTCAGTCGGGCAGCATAAGACATATTTTTGAGACCCTTTATCCTTTTGGTGAGGAACTTTTGGGGCCTTTCAAGCTGCAGCAGGTGTCTGGTCAGATACATTCCCGAGGTGGCATTGTACTCAATCATAGGTCTAATAAGTGATGAGTACAGGGGGACGATGACCTCCCTTGATCTAGATGTGAATGAGTTTAAAAAAATCAATATCCTAATTACTTTGCAGTATTCTACAAGTAAATGTGTATGTGTGTGTGAACCACATGAGAGCTGTTACATTATAGAACAAATAAAGCAGTAACACTGCCATTAAATGTGTTTTTTTTTGTGTTATTGTTTTCAAGCAGCCAAAATGTATCATCTTGTCATCTATTATACTAAATATAAGACAACAGCCACCAATGGCTCTGGTAAATATGCCTCACATCCTGGACCCTTGTGTATCACAAAAAGTGAATCACAGGATGAACAAGTACAAAAACCACAACAGAGAGGCAATAAGTTAGATGTCCCCAGCGTTAAGATAGAAGACTGACTTCACTTCCTTGTTATTTATAAGACATGAAAAATAAAAGCTCTTAAACATTACAGTATTAAGCTACAGTAATAACCAGTCCAGAACTTCACATGAAGGTACTGAAGAAAAAAACTCAAACAGGCTTAGTCACTGGACTAACTCAAGTTTAATTCATGTCAAGTACCTTCGTTCAGCAACTGCATTTCATCAGGTACATTTTTTTCAATAACAGCTTTAACTCAAGGAAAACTCCTCTTCTTCTTCTTTTGGCTTTTTCCCGGTTAGGGGTCGCCACAGCGGATCACGTGTCCGCTCATGATTGTCAGTGGAGTTTTACGGTGTCGAGTTGCCAGCACAGCACCCAACCTTCCACAGAAGGCGCGCACACACACACACACACACACACACACACACACACACACACACACACACACACACACACACACACACTCAATATAGAAAAAAACACAAACTATCATAAATCACAACTGACAACCTCATACATAGTAATGAGTCTAGCCTACAACTAAAAGCCAGCCTGGTGTAGCACAGGTCATTTTTTTACAATCCAAACAAAAATAAAAAAAACAGAAAGAACCCAAATAAAACAAAGTTCAAATAAACTGAAGAGCAGAACCAGTAATTAACTCTCCAGACAGGGACAATGTGTCACAAAACTCCCTTCACTAAAGGCTATTTAGCATGAAGGTGACAACAAGAGCCTTCTAAAAAGTGTGATAAACTTAAAAAAAAAATCAGAGACATGAAGCGAAGAAGGGTTTGTGTGTGCATGGCAACAGGCACAACGGCACCTGCTATAGTTACCTTGGAAAAGATGTGATATAAAGAAACATTGCAGATAAAAATACAATCTAAACAAAAACTGTAATCATAAGTGTATTAAAAACAAAAAAGAAAAGAGCTTTCACTCATAAAGCTTCATCAGATCACTGTTAAAACTGCACAACCACAAGAACAGTTATACACTAAAAATAGATAAAGAAAATCAGTAAAATGTGAGAAGTAATGGAAATGACTATGCATATGCACATGTTGTAGCATAACAGAAAACAAGAAGAAACCATCAAAAGTACAGGCATAAAAATGTCCAAGAAAAGTCAAGAAAGGAGCAAACACGTCATGTCAAAACCATTAACAAAATAACTTCTGGTCCATTTTCATAAGATGAAGAATGCCTTTAAATGAATAAGCAGAATTAAGTCCAGGTGGGTTGTAGACATTAAAGTGAATTTGCCATTCCAGCCCCTTCTTTTCAAGAATAGCATTACAGTTCCTCTCAAGTTGACCTATCCTGATTGTGTCCAAAATGAGAAAAGGGAAAAAAGAATGACCTGGTGATTTAATGCTGTGCTTTGCAACAGGAATCTTGCTTAGTCTATTTCTAATTTCAGATATGTGTTAGGCTATCCTCCTTTTAAACTTAGGAATAGTCTTTCCTATGTAAAAACAAACAAAAAAAAAACTTGACACTTGGAGCACTGGGCTCTGTAAGCAATCTTTTCACTATTACAGTTCCCAACCACCTTACTGTTAATATTTCTTACCCATACTGGGGCACATGAAAAAAACTCTCTGCAGCTTATGAACTCACAAAAGGTACAGAAAGGGGCTCACATTTAAAGGTACCAAACCTTTCCATACTGTTCTTGTTGAATGTCCCTTCTAAATCTTCCAGCTTTTCCTGGTTAGGGGTTGCCACAGCGGATCACCTGTCCTCTCATGATTGGCAGTGGAGTTTTATGGTGTCGAGTTGCCAGCCTGGTGCCCAACCTTCCACAGAAGGCACACACATGCAAGCACTCACACCTAGGGCCAATTTAGAGTGCCCAATCCACCTACAGCATGTCTTTAGGATGTGGGAGGAAACCGGCACCTAATATTCCTACCTTTTTTGAAAACAAAAGAAAGGCCAGGGATCCAGAATCTTGCTCACCAGTCTATTACTAGAAAAAATAGACCAGTTGTCACAAATTATCCTTTTAATCTCATGGGCATTTTTACTGAAAGTTACGACCATTCTTCTTTTAGTTTCACTTTGCTAAGTTTAGGGACTACTGAAATCACACAAAAAAACTTCTTTGTGGTTCATATAAGGAAGTGTATTCCCTTGCTTTTAGGTCCTTAATAGGATCAAAATATGTCTGATAGTCCCACTTTGATAATTCCTCTCAAGAGGATCTCTATGGAGGTTGTGACAACAGGAGGTACTGCCAGCCATGCCAGGAGAAGTAGGGCAGTGGATGTATGACTTGTGCCAGCACAGCTAGCTGGAATTTTGTAAATAATTATATGACATTTGTGTATCAAACTGATTTGTATAGATGTTTGTACTGAAAATGTATTTGAGAGGTTTGCTTTTGTTAAAATGTATCAACAATGCACCCTGCTGGAATGAAAAGAAATGTACATGTATTATTGTAACTCAATTAAATGTATATGTTTTAATAGAGGATACTGGGACAGCTAGCTTACTTTAAGAAAAATAAAGGAAATGTAAATGAGCTGTTAAAATGGTACCCCACCATGCTAAATATGACTGGAGATAGTGGGTTTGGAAGAATCCTTTGTTCATTAGCTCAATAAAAAGAGGGGAAGCCCCAGGCACTGCAATAAAGATTTAGATGTATATTGTAGCTGTCTAGGCTAAATTCCTGTCTTAGCTTCAAAGGGGGATACTGTGAAAATCTAGAGTCAGGTGACCAGATGAGATTGTTCTGCAAGCCATCTTGGATATTATATTTTACAAAGAGTAATATATGAGTATTGAGTATTCTGTTTTAGGGAACCTGACTAGAAAGACTGCTCATGTGTTTCATTGTGTCTTGCTCTATAAAGTAACTTTTAGGGCATAGTAATTCTCCTAGATTCAGTCAGGAATATAGTGAAGCTTAGTTTAGAGATTGTTTTTCTTTATTTGTATGAGTCTGTCTATCAATGTTATTTTCAATATTTCCTGTGATTTGAACTCTGTGGTTTACTGTAAATATATATTTAGTATTTTTATTGTTTTTTAATTATTTATTAAATATATTTAAACATTTCATTGGGGATGGTCCTTTTTAGAAAATATTTAAGCTTTGAGAGTATTTGCACATATTTATTTGGTGTAACTCTGGCCACTCCTGAGAGCCTTGCTGTTTGGTTAACATTACCATTTGTATTAATATTAACTTCACTCAGCATAACTGGATACCCTTTTAAGCACCTTATATTAACTGACTGGTGGTAGTGAATGTGGGCAAAATTGGCAGAGTGGGTAATCTGTGCCAGCCTTTCCCAAGTGTGTACGTGTGTGAAAATTAAATCTCAAAGACTGTGTGTGTGTCAGCTACTTTGGACAGGGATAAGAAGCACTGGTTTCACAGTGCCAGTGGGGAGCCTTATTGGGGACCTGGGGAGAGACAGATAAAGACACCCGGACCCCAGGCTGAGTGTGCACCCTGTGTACTTTTAAGGGAAACTGTGTTTGATGCAGAGAGGTTTGCATCTGAAAATACCAGGTGTATCCATTTGTATTCTAGAGGCATGTCCCTCTCCAGTGTCAGTGGTGTGGATTCTGGCACCTTGATTACTGGCCCAGCATGGGGGCATCACAGAGGTCCTGCAGGTTCTTTAGAAAGTTAGCTATTTCTATTGACAAAAGAGCAATCTGCTTACCCTGTGATTTTATTACATTATGCTTAGTTATTTGCAGATGCATGCTGCTGGCGAGCAATAGATTTTCTTGGGTGGGTTTGTGACATACAACATTTATAAAGTTATTGTGACTGTTGATTGTGTGTGCTGTGAGATCCAGAAAACTAATGATGATAATTGTGTGAATTTCAAAAAGTCAGTCAATTGTGCAGTCAGTATGTACAAAATATTCTTAAGAGCTTCCACTGACTCTTCCCATACAATAAAAATATCATTAACAAATCTCATGTAACATTTGATGAAGCACCAGAACTCTGAGTTTTAGACTGTTTCCATCACCCATTTAACTAATGCTGTATTTGCTAGGCTAAGGGCCATAGCTGCTCCCATTGCAATTCCACATTACTGTTTGTAAATACTGTCATTAAGTCCAAAAAAAGTTGCTGCTTAGTACCAAATGCAGTAAGTTAGAAATTAGGGTAGTATCACCTGGAAGGGCTAAGGTTTCCTTCATCATGGAATCTCTCACAGCCTGTATACAGTACAGGTGGGGCATGGTTCTACATCAATAGCCACTAAAATCAACCCTCTAGTGAGAGGAACTGATTTTATTTTCCTCAGAAAATCAAGTGTCCAACTCAAATGAGTTAGCCCTGCTAGCCAAGGGTGTAATATAATATTCCAGAAAAATCATTGCTGGTTCAATTATGCCACCTTCCCCTGAAACTACTGGGCTGGTTGTGGGGTCCTGAAGATTCTTGTGAGGCTTGGGAGTCCTAAAGAAAACTAGGTATCTTATGATGGGTACTGCTGGGAACTCGTGAATTTTTCCATTCATAAGGTCTTCCTCATAAAGCTGCCACAGGGTATCACATATGTTCTTATATGCATTTAAGCAGACACACGGAAATGTTTTCATGCAGACCCAGATATGTGTACTGTTGCAAATTTATGAAATGATGTAGTTGCCCTCAAGAAACCTTATAAACATTCTAAAGTTCCCCGAGTATAAAATGAATTGTCTGCAAAAGCACAAAAAATACCAGGATAATTTCTGAAGGAAGTGTGGAAAGGTTAACTGTATAATCTGGACAACCCATAATAATATTCTTCTAATTATATTTACAGCATCAAAATCAGCAGACCTTGGAGACTATATTATAGAATAAATTACTCTTAATTACTGTAAAAGTCTCACTAATGCTGTAATCTTACTGGCTGCCAGATATCTGAAAACCATATACTGATCTACTTATTAAAATACTTCTGCAGCCTGAGTGCCAAGGTAATGAGTTTCAAGAATCAATGGTCTAATTACTTTGCAGTATTCTACAAGTAAATGTGTATGTGTTTGTGTGAACCACATGAGAGCTGTCACATTATGAAACAAATAAACCGGCAGCACTGGGGTTTAAATGTGTTTTTGTGCTATTGTTTTCAAGCAGCCAAAAGTGTCACCTAGTCATCTATTATAGTAAACAGAGAAGAGATGAGGGCTGACTTCAATAAAATGTGTAGTGTTGTAGTCTGCCATACCCCACTACAAGTCAAGCATGCAAGAAGAAAACTTTATCTGTGTTTGCAAAGTGCTTTTCATTCAATGCATCTCACACTATTTTACAAATAAAGTGCTCAGACTGGTAGGAAAGTAACCAAATGACTATATGCAGGTAGTACATACAGCATACCCATACAGCCCAAAAACTGCACTGGTTTTGGAAAGCATGTGAAAACATAAAGACACCAAAGCAATGGATGAGGGCAAAAACGTTCACACCACCTAGACTGATCTGGCCAAGGCATTTGACACAATACCCTACTCCGTCATTGTTGACAAACTCAAGAGGTTAGGTACAAACCCATATGTCACCCAGTGGATAGCCAGCTGGCTCACAAACATGACCCAGGAAGTTAGAACTGGGGAGTCCATCTCTACCAAGAGGCCAGTCACAAGTGGGAGTCCTTGGACTGCTCCTTCTTAGCATTTACTTCTCAGAAGTCAAGGCCAATGTCAGTGGTCTCTGGCTGACTAAATTTGCAGATGATTGCAAATTAGGAGCTGTCATTGAATCTCACACTGACACACATGTTCTCCAGGAGGGGCTGACATAGACAAACAACTGGTGTCAGAGCCATAGACTAAAACTAAATGCCAAGAAATGCATAATAGTATCCTTTGGGAAGTCATCCATCCCTGCTAACTATCATATTGACAACACACCCATTACAGTTGACCTAGTAGTCAGGGCCTTAGGGACACACATATATAGTAATCTAGCCTTTGACCAACATGTGTCTGCAGTGGTGAGGAAATCATTCTATGTTGCACAACTTATAAACAAAGGTATGGCATCTAAGTCCAAGGAAGTCATTGTTCTACTGTATTCGGCATTCATCAGACCTATAATTGAGTACAATACCCCCTTTAGTATGTTCCTAACCAGGCATATCCAACAAATGGAATGTCCACAGAGGTTCCTCACTAAAAGAATACAGGGTATAAGTAAAATGTCCTATGCAGACCGCCTCAAGGCCCTATCTCTGTATTCTGTCTCCTACAGGCTTTTGAGGGGAGATCTATGCCTGGCATACAGGACATTTTCAGACCCCACTCTGATGGACATCCTGCATATCCACAAAACAAACAACACCAGAATTACCCATTTTAAAGACTTAAACCTTGCCTGTGATATAAATAGGACCTGCTGGAGAGATAGGTACTGTATGTATCCCAGAGACTACTCCATCTATGAAACAGGCTTCCCATCCAAGTGAAGCAGAGTTCCTCCATAACCCAATTCAAGTGCAACTTGGACAACTGGATGGGAAACCAGAACTTCATCCCTGGTTTGGCACCTATGTCTTTAATGGACACAGGTAACCTGTAAATGATTCATATCCCAGGCCCATGTTTACACTTATCAAGGGTATCAGAACTTGTCAGAGATTTGGGATGCATGTCTAGGGTTAAAAAGGCCCTTGTGGTCATTAGCCTAGTGAACACCTATGAACCTATGAACCTATAAGTCAAATTATTTTTTCATTTATTGATTTGGATTCTTTTACTTCAGTTTAGACACCCACCAAGACAACATCAGTAGCAGGATGGTAAGCAGGAACTTGGATTAATATTTTATTCAAAGAACAGAACAGCCATCATTACAAATCTCAGATGCTGCAGTCAGACATTTTTTTATCTATTAATGCAGTCTCAACCAGGACAGAGATGTGTTACTAACTGCACCCTAGCTTACGAGTACTGTTACACTGCTGATATTAATCTATTTGGCTGGTCCAAAAGAGACAGCTGAGAAACACTGTGAAAACATTGCTCAATGGATTTCAAGGGGGCTTCATTACTCTTCTGTTTGTAGTTACCATCTCTCTATGCATTGACATCTACTGCTGTACAACAGCTCAGGGTCATAACACTCACAGGTAGGAAGCAAATCTTATCAGACCCTGGGCTGCATTACTACATGTGGATAAAAGTAAGAGTCTTGGCTAACAAAGTTTTGGGAAAAAAAATGTTCCTACAATGTTACTGTCTTATGCATACTGTGTTGTTGTATGTCTCAGAACCAGGTCGTGCCTGAAAAGGTTCAGCTGACCAGGCCATCCATTTGGTGAACATTCAAGTAAAAATAAATAAATTTTATGCCAGTGTTTAAAACTAGCTGCAACAGGTTGACCAAAGTCACTAGGAAATTGTGCTCACTCATGCAGCTGACAAGATGGGTTTGAAAAGCCATCAAATTAGTCATTTGTGAGAGATAAATATATTTGGGCTGAGTTCTAATGGTGAGAAGACTATGAAATTTGTTGCTTAATGAGAAAAAGAGAATATCCTTTAAGGGAATCTGTAAAAACAACAGATGTCCAGTAAAATACCAAAGCGTCCAGTACAAAAACCAAGTCCTCATATGCACATCAAGTAATACAGTGAGATTAGACAGTAAGATAAGAATTTGCATTGAAGATGTCAAGACTTGTACACACATCATGGACAATCTTCAGAGAGACCTGGTAGAGCTCATAAGGTGGGCAGATTAGTAGCACTTGGCATGTGTAAATAAAAAAAGTACAAGATCACATAATCTGGTAGTGAAAATATGGGGAAACAATGGCCTAAGGGAAGAGTATGATCAATGACTTATAGTCACCCATGGGCTGAAACAATGACTGAATGTCAAAGGACAGTGGTAACAGTCAGCTAGAATTGTGGGTTGTGTAGTGAGGGGGTGGGCTATGTCAGCATTGAAATCACCTTCCTCATGTACAGGGCACTTGGCAATCAGTACAGTTCCAGCAGACATACACAAAATAGGGAGATTAGGCTGGTAAAACACAGGCAAGGGATACTTAGTAACATAGTGTGGGGAATGAGTAATCCAAAAACTCCAAGGAAAGGGTGCCACAGAAGAAAGAACCAGTAAAAACACAACAGGCACCCAAAGAGGCAGAAGGTAATAATAAAACACGAGCCTGTAGGTGTAAGCAGCAGCAGGTTTAATCACATAAACTCCACACAATACAAAGCGTTTTCGTAGTGTGGGGAATGGGTAAAAGAAACAGCTTTCCACTTGGACATGGGAAAACAGAAGGGAAAGGGCAATGTTGTTTTTCATTCGGCTTTTCCTGGTTAGGGGTCGCCACAGCGGAACTCCGGCCCGCTAATGATTGGCAGTAAGAACATATTGCATTAGTCAAAGGGCAACTATGAGAGTGAGAAGGGGACATGTTCAGCAATCTGAAGACATCCTGAAATGAAGTATCCATAGTTCTAGTAGGTTTACTATCAAAATGTCGATTGACCTTCATAGTTTATTCACATCGCCACAATTATTACATGAAATTCTAGAACGCCAAATTGTCCAAATGCTGACAAAAACTTGGAACGTTGACATTTCTGACTGCTCTACACCTAAAAACAATTGCTAACGTGGGTCAATAAGGGGGCAAGATTTTACAGTTCAGAATACTGGTGTTTAATTTCTTTGCAGCATTCGGATTTTGGACTTTGCATACGTGGATCCGATGATTTGTCATTCAACATTTTGAAGGTTAACCATTCTAGGGACCACTGCTTCACTGAGAGGATGATATAGACATTTAAATATACTAAGAGGGTTCAAGGCTGCCTGGGATATAAATAAATGGGGATAGGGAAGGTAGAGGGAAACCGGGGGCAAGTGTCCAAGGACTAGAGAGAAACAGTGCGACTGACTATCAGACATCCACCAGTATTCTAGTAAGTATGTTGCTACAAAACACTAGCAATGAAAATCTGTACTGATACTGTTGGTAACTATTAACAGAGGCAATATAAAATTTACAACAGTAGGGCAGTAAATCAGAAAGAATCACTGAGGATTTAGACGATACCATTAACTGGAAACAATATTCAATGAGCAGTGATTCATCAGAAAAAAATACTAGTTTAGTGAAAAGCAGTGTAAACTTAATTAATGCGTTCTGTGCAATGTAGCCTCATCAGATGTTGCCCTGAATACTGTTCCCTACAGACAGAAGTGGCTGTCTCATTCTTAGCACTGCCAAACAAAGGAGGCATGCAAGGTGCTGTGCCCTCAAAAATGAAGGATACATTCTGTTTCCATTTGGATACTACTTGCCCTGATGAAATCGCCACTAGAGGAAAAATATACCCAATGAGAATGATGGTAGCAGAAATATTTTTCATTCAGCCTGACCCATTACCAAAATTCACAATATGTCTTACATACCTTGGAGAGAGGTATTATAAATCAGGTACCTAGAGCTGGCAATATACAACAGAATATCACAGAATAGGTCTTATTTAGCAGTTTAATGTTAGTAGCCCCAGTAATTAATACAAATATACATAACAGGAAACGGTTCCACCCAGCACATTTGTACACTAAGAAAAACATGTTCAGATAGGAGTGATTCTTCATAGACAGTAAAATGACTAGGAGACTAAGAAATAAGAGCATAACCTGAAAATCTTTTTTAATGTTGATATATTTCTTCTGAGCTGCCCCAATTCCTCTCTGTGAAGATCCTGGAATCAAGCACCTTTATGTCACTTTCTTAGCCCCTGTAATGCTTATCACACCTCCATGACCTGGCCCTGAGTAAGAATATTCAGGCTGTACGTGTCTCTCTGTAAGCACTGCCAGTACAGAATTAATCATGGGTCCCTTCTAAGGCAGGCAGAAGTCAGTGTGGATAATAATCCAGCTTACACTAGTGGTGCTCAGGGCCTCTGCTGTTACAGTCCTGGATAGCACAGGACACAGTAATGTCATATAGGAGGGCACAAGTATAAGGCAGAATATTTTGCTTTCCCTGTAAACTTAACCATTAACTTCTTTTGCAGGTGGATTGATTTCTTGTGCTCTTGAGCTCCGGAGTAGAAAAGTGAATTAGCACCTGAGCCTAACTGCTCAAACGTCCTGCTGAAGAAAATCTGGATTCTGTCTGCTGCTCATTTTGAACTCCCTTGGTTAATCTTCCCACACTTAATGTCCAAATAAGTTGAATCTAAATCATAATCAAACAGACTCAACATTCTAGGGACAGTTTCATAACCTGAGAGCACTTTCCTGAATTAGTTGCAACAGAGAAGCCACCTTGAAAATTTGAACTAAGAGCTTTTTGAGTTAAAAAAGAAATGCAAACTTATAATCTTGAGACAGAATACAAATGAAATCACAGACTAACTGATGTGGAATACTCTGACAAGCTTTAATGCATGATTTAATACTGAGTGTTTAACCGACAGCTACAGAATACTGTTGTGGAAAATAGCTGTCTGCAGGAACTATTCATTTCACAGTTATTTATAACCACCACAGTCCAGATTCACTACCTTTTTAAATTCTATTGAGTTTCTGAAGATGACTCTGAAATGTAGAGATCTGTCTCATTCTAATCAACATGCACCCATCAAGATCTGAAAATATTTTCTTCCGTTATGGAAACGCTGATGCTGAAAAACAAAAATTCTGTTCAGAAACATCTGATGCACACAGTGAGGCCTAGTGAACTGTTGAAGCATCACCCTAGTACACAAACTATGCTGATCTGTATTCTCTAGGCTAAAAACTCACCAAAACCAGAGGGGGGGATTCTTCAACTTATTACCTGCTTAAAAAGGTGTATACAAATTTTTGTCAAACACAGTGCTGCAATATAATACACCTCATCACCTGCATCTCACAGCTTCTATCCTGACATTACTGATAAATATTGCATACAGCTTGGTGATCAGTAGTTATTCTTTTATTAATTTAACATTTGTTTACCGGAAAAGTCCAACTCGGATTGACCCAATTTTCAGCAGAGGCCCAGGGAGAAACACTCAAGATACATGCCTTTGTAATGTGGCAGGAAAGCAGAGCACCCAGAGGAAATCCACATGACCGCAGGGAGGACATGCAAACTCCACACAGAAGGCACCCCAACCAAGAATTGAACCGGAGAATCTCTTGCTGTGAGGCAACAATGCAAACCGCTGCACCACTGCGCCGTCCAAACTGCAATATAGTGAGATGGTCTTGTTCTGAGAGCAAGATATTCATTTTTTCAAAGTAAGTAAGAAGCTCTGATGAAAGTAAAGGTGACTTTGATTTTCTTATGTTAAACGAGTACAGTGTCCAGCAGCCATATTTTTTTATTAATTAAAAAGAAAAATGAGAAGCCTACCTGTCCCTCTAGTCCCAACAGCAGTTTAGTACAGATAATTAGAATAAATGATACGCTAACTATTTTCATCCAGAAGTCCTGCGTTTGATTCCATTAGTCTCCATTTGCCCACTGTGATTCTGAACAAATCACTTAAACATTGCACCTGGGCATTTACTCAACCAAAAGTAAAATAAATAATTTATAAAATGTGGAAATCATGTTGCTAATAAGTGATATTATGGCCTTCCAACCTGATCCAGAATCTTTGTAATGTTTTAAATCATAAACTGCAAAATTATGTCATCTCTCTCTGTGAATATATTTCTTAAACCTGAATGGATGGTAGATTGAAAGTACTAGCCAATCAGAATTTGCAGGGGTAGTGGACATATTCAAGTGTTGCAGGATGTAACTGCACTGGTTACACTCATAACACTGTAAAGCATTCTGGAAGAGGTCATGAGGCCATAATGGCACTATGCAGCAATCCTGGCCTCCATTTTGAAGAATGATTTACATAAAAGCTCCTAGAGCTATAAGAATTCATACAGCAAACTGGCTTCTTATATTTTTCAAGGTAATATGCTTTATTTTATTTAATTTATTTTTTGGGCTTACTTTTGATTCCCTACAACTGACCATCCCTATCCATGTGTGAGGTTAGTGAGGAGAGTAACCTTGGGCAGGAAGATACTTCTGCTGGAGAATGTAATTATTATCCTAATTCCAACCTCCCATCCTGCACATGCCCAGTAACACTCCAAGGGAAGGAAGTGCAATGGGTGTCAGTGCTGCTCTGCAACTCACTTCTGGAAGGATCTGACATCAGAGGATGCTCCACCCACCACCAGACAGCACCACATGGTTGTTTTCCTTGTTTCTACTAAGAGGTCAGACCAAAAGTGTGCACTCCATGTGCAGGCACCTCCCTCCTTTCCTCAAGGGTGGCCATACCTATCATACCTGTCTGCACTGTGAAGTGCCAGAGCCACTGTTTGAGCCCAAATTGTCTGGGTAGCAGTCAGGGCTTTATCCCTCTACACCACCAGTGCACGCTAACTTAATATGCTTTATTAAGCTTTCCAATTAACATAAAAAGAAGCAAGAAGGCACAAAACTGCTGTCACAGAATTATGAGATAATAAAATGAGGGAGACGGTAAAACAGACAAATAATCTAACAATCAGGATAAAACAAGAGTTAAAGAAGAAACCAGTATATGTTACAGTGTTCTTTACCTCAAAGGTATATAGGACTGTAACAGAAAAATGTAACATTCCCCACCCCCTTCTTCCACTTATTCTCCCCTAACTCTGAAGCTTCCATAGGAATGAAGAACAGTTTTTTTTTACAAATGTTTTGTGACACAATTTATGGAGCTCCTTGCCAAAAATCATGTCAATCTGCTGCATGTTTTTTTTATAAATACAGTTTGCATGAATCAACTTCACTGAAAGCCACTTCCAGCGAAAGACAGACAATGTTTTTTTGCAGGGGGAAAATCATGGCTCATATTTGACAACTTCTTCTTTCGGCTTTTCCCAGTTAGGGGTCACCACAGTGGATCATCTGTCCGCTCATGATTGGCAGTGGAGTTTTACAGTGTCGAGTTGCCAGCCTGGCGCCCAACCTTCCGCAGAAGGCACACACATGCACACACTCACACCTAGGGCCAATTTAGAGTGTCCAATCCACCTACTGCATGTCTTTGGGAGGAAACCGGAGCACCAGAGGAGACCCACGCGACCACAGGGAGGACATGCAGACTCCACACAGAAGGCACCCCAGCTGAGAATCGAACCAGGGAACCTCTTGCTGCAAGGCGGCAATGCTAACCGCTGCACCACCGTGGCTGCCTATTTGCCAACTAATCCTATTTGCCAACTAATGCTACTAAAAGAGAGATGAATCTCAGTTCCTGTGTCCATTCATTCAAACTTGGGTAAGGTACACTGCTTATTTCATTTCAGTACACAAAATAAATTAATTAGAAAAACATGTAGTCCTCTGCAAACCACAAGACTTCATAACATGACTTATAAGTACAACTGATACTCTCTGCTTTTCTTTTAAATGCTATAGAGAGTAAAAGTTGCCCTCTTAACCTAAATATTTTTCAAGAGGAGCAGTTTTAACAATATAACTCTTCAAAATAAGAATGAACACAATGGGTGGAGGGGAACACAATCATCAGGCAGTGATAAGGGTCTATATTAGAACATCGAAGTTTTAAAACTTCGAATGTTCTAATATCGACCCCTATTCAGCGAAAGCTGAAAATATCGAAGCAACAGAAAACCAAAAGTTTTCCTAGGGAAAGAATTCGGTTGTCCGTTTCTGTTGCTTTGGTATTTTCAGTGCTGTGGTGGAAAGTTACGGGTTGGGTTCAGGTAAGTGTGAAATTGAGTGCGGGTTAGGTTAGTTAGGGTTAGGGTGTGGGTTAGGTATGTGTGCGATTGTGTGGACGTGACGGTTAGGGTGGGTTAGGTGAGTTAGGGATAGGGCGCGGGTCAGGTAAGTGTGCGATTGTGTGGACGTGAGGGTTAGGGCTGGGTAAGGTGAGTTAGGGTTAGAAAGTGGGTGAGGTGAGTGTGCGATAGTGATGGACCTTAGGGTTAGAGTTTGGATTAAGGTAAGTGGATAGTTAGTGGTGTGTGTATAGTTTAGTACAGGGTTAGGTGTAAGGCTTAGGCATAGGCCAACTAGGTGGCCACCTAGGGCACTGCTCTAACAGGGCTGCTTTTCCAGTATTTATTTGCTGTAAGTAGACCAAGACAAAACATCAACTGGTGTGGTGGGGGGCACCATGTAACCCTTTTGCCTAGGACACCAGTTGACCTAAGGCCACTCCACATCTGTAGCTGACCTGTCTGTCTTCCTGTGACTCCCCCAACCCCCAGTCCCTGTACTGAAGTTGGTGTCATTAAGGCAATGACGATTTCAATGCACCCTTGTTGTCTAGTGTTTCCCTTCAACCACATTCATAGTGACATTCATAGGAAGTACTAGGCTAGCTGCCCTGGTGGGCCATTTTAAGCTTAGCCAATTTCCCTCAAAGGTAAGAATCAAACCTTGAACCTTGTATCTGTGAGGTAAATATCCTAACCATTATGCCAACACTCCTGTCCAAAACTGAATTCATAAACTGCACTTCCTCATAAATGTTAGAATGATTAAAGGACAAGCACAACCCTTCATGAGATTTGAACTCATGACCCTTGGTTGATGAGACAGGTGCTCAAGTCCTTGAGCTACAAGGCCACTTAAGGCAGTTAAGTATATTGTATTCCTGGTAGCTAGTGGTTCCTCCCACCCTCCGAACCCAGTTGTGAAGTTGATGTCATTCCAAGACGGACAATTAAGAGTAATCTCTGAAGTCCAGCAATTCCCCACCACCCCCAGCCCCCATAATATTGTCAGTGCCATTACAGCACTTCAAATTTAGAGTAATCCTTGGTGTCTAGTAAATCCCCTCACTCCTGATACCCCTAGTGGTGACAATGCTATTACTTCACTTAAGTATATATCTCTATTGACGAGTGGTTCCTCCAGCCCACAATCTCCATACAGCAGTCATAGCAGGTGGTTTTGGTCATGTTCAGTACTGTAACGTGGTGGGAATGGCTGTGCTGATCTACACTGTAGAACTATTTTTTTAATTGATTTGTGTGTTAATGCCTTCCTGGAGGTGTATTGGGGGGGGGGGGATATGGCTAATTAGCATATGCCTTTCCACTGGACTGCCTCATTACCATTCAGCATGGCTGTGGAACCAGCCATATGAGATGATCTCCATCTTCATGCTGGAGCGCAGTGCAGCTCCATGTCAGAGTGGCTGCTGAAAAGGAAAAGGGTACTGTGACAGAATACTTGTCATGGTACCTTAATGCATCTTGGCCATACAGAAGCTTAGAAACATCACTCTATCACATAATATAACCTAAAACAACTAAATGTAAGCCAAGAAATGGGCTTTCTTCAGAGGTTCACAGGTGTTTAGTAGGTGAACGACCACAAGGGCCTTTTTAAGCTTAGCCATGCATCCCAAATCTCTGACAAGTTCTGATACCCTTGATAAGTGTATGCAGGAGTTTGGGAGATGAACCATTTAAAGGTTACCTGTGTCCATTAGAGGCATTAGTGCCAGACTAAGGCTGAATTTCTGGTTTCCCATCCAATTGTCCAAGTTGCACTTGAAATGGGTTAGAGAGGAACTCTGCTTCACATAGATGGGGAGCCTGTTTCTAGTCAATATAGCCAAGTAATGGACTTACAAATCAATATAACAAAGAGATGGGCTTATCAATTAATACAGTCAAGTGATATGTTTACCAGTTAATATAAGCAAATGATGGCTTACCAGTCAAGGAAAATGACAGAAAGTTAGATTCCTGCACATGAAGGAACTCAAGTTTATGACCAATTTTAGCAACTACAAACCTTTCAGCATACTGGTACATTTCAAGTTAAAATGAAAAGCTTTATATTGTGAACTTCTAAGATGCTTAGATTGCAGCCTCTAATGAGTTTAAATAAGCTACAAGATTTGCTCTTGACATATTTTATGTACAAAAGAAATTGCATCAGAATAGTTAAAGCAGTGTAACATTATTTTTAAACTACTAGGACAATGCTCTTTCTGTGACAGATCTTAAATCACTGCAATAAAAAATGCATGCGCGAAGAGGGAAGGCAAGTTTAAGAATCACAGAAAGTAGAATTTAAAAAAAAAAAAAGACAATTTTTTTCTGGTATGACCTCAGCTACTTTCGTTATCCTGATTCATTCTTAAAGTTTTGAGTTATTCCAGGAAATCAGAAGACGTGGCTATTACAGTAATAAAGTAAAATAAAACAAACAATTAAAATCTTTCACTGGCTACAGCTGGGCGATGAGGAACTGGACTAAATATTACTACCCATGCTTATGGATTTGTGTGTATTCATTTACTAATGCACTGAAAGAATTTGTTCTCACGGTACTGCTGATTATTAGCACATACTGTGCTCGCTATAGACTGAGTAGCAGAGTTAATTCTGAAGAAGTCTTCTACAAAGCTTCTTCTTATTTTTCCTGCTCACCTCTCCAAAGGCTGCTTTCATATTTGTATTGAGGTCTTGTGTGTTAGTAATTGGGGAGAGGCAGCAGAACCCAGCAGTTCCATCCACTGTAAGACAGGAAGAAAGGAAATAATCCGTGAAGTCATCAGTCGCTGTTTGCAGAACAGTATGAATAACCCAAGGGTGCAAGGCTACAAAAGGTGAATGTCAATTAAATATAGTAGATGTATGGCAGCAGCTTGATTTAGGGATTTCTGGGCAGAGGAACTGATAGTCGAAGATTTCATGTAAACAATAGATTAAGGTTGTGGGAAAAAGGGGGAGTTTTCTTTTTTATCTTACGACAATACATAACAACAGGGAATAAACATCTAATTACCAAACTGCAGTTCATCAAACAGTGGTTCTGTTAATCACAAAAGATAAAAATCATTTATTGCAACAACTGTTTCAAATATACCATATTCAAACATCATTAAATTAATACCTGTACTAACAACGGCAGATCCCTTCTTTTAAAGTGGATTGACACAGTTCCTGTACATACATTTTGCACCACAGCATATAGTGTTTGCAGTACCACAATACACTTTCCTCCCCTCCATTTACTTTACTTGTCTCCTACATTTTCATTGCATCTTTTGCAAAATGTATAATCTCCCTATTCCCATGTTATTTGACTTTCATGTCCTGTGCATCAAGGTAAGGTTAGCACACAGACACATCCATAAACTTTAATGATTGCACCTTCACTCATGTGTAGGGGGCATTTATATATTAACAATTGCTGAAGCACAATCACATAAAGAATACCATGATGTCACTGAGGATCTTGATTATATATTTTAAGTCATAGTATAATAAAAAGTTAATTAAGCTTTTTTATTAAAAAAATGTCCCAAATACAGATGGATGCACTGCAGCAGATAAAGCACAATCTGTCATGACGCACATCGATCTGTGACATGACTACGTTCAAGAGACTGTCTTACCTCCTTATTTTATATAGTAACACCGAAGCTGTTGCACCATGGGGGAAGAGTTTATCTGTGGTCAGGGAAGAGCACCATCCATAGGGGTGTATTTTAGGGTCTATATTAAATCATTGACCGCTTAACTTGTAGAATGCCTAAACGTCGACAGCTAAGGGTCGAAAACTGACAATGTCGAATGGCCAGTTAAGCAAATTCTTTCATCGGGAAAGAATTTGCTTGTCCATGCCAAAGTAACACAAACTTCCAAGCTGTAACAAAGTGGGGGGCTGTGCCCACCACACACCCTCTAACTAAATATACCAACTCTGAGATAATTCTACATTGGGGAAAGGGCAAGCTCCCGATAATGGCCAAGCAAATTCTTTCCCGATGAATGAATTCACTTAACTGGCTGTTCGACAGTTAATTTTCTACCCTTAGCTGTCGACATTTAGGCGTTCAACATACTAAGCGGTCGATGAAATAATATAGACTCGTATGTTATGTGCTTAGTGGACAGGAACATCCATGGGAGAATATTTTATGTAGTTAGGGGGACAGAAACATCCATGGGAAAATGTTTTATGTAGTTAGGGGGACAGGAACATCCATAAGGGAGTGTTTTATGTAATTAGGGGTGAGAGCTCTCCATAAGGGAGCATTATATGTAGTTAAAGGAGAAGACCATCCATGGGTGTGTGTTTTATTTGTTTAAGGGACAGGACTATCCATTGGGGATGTTTTATGTAGTTAAAGGACAGGGCCATCCATATGGTAGTGTTTTATGTATTTAGGGAACAGGACCCTCCATGGAGGCATGCTGGATGTAGTTAAATGGCAGGGCCAGCGATATGGTAGTGTTTTATGTAATTAAGACAGCGGATCATCCATAATTGAGTATTTTATGTTGTTAGGAGACAGGGCCATCCATGGGGAAGTGTTTTATGTATTTAGGGGACAGGGCCATCCACAGAGGCATGTTTTATGTAGTTAGGGAACAGGACCATTCATGGATAGTGTCTTACATAGTTGGGGAGAGGACCATCCATTGGAGGAGTGTTTTATGTAGTTAAAAGGACAGGACCATTCATGGGGGAGTGCTTTATGTAATTAAAGGACAGGACTATGAGAGTGTCACTGACATACACTACACTGAAATCAACATTTTTGAAACCACATACTTTTGGCAACTCTTAAATGCACTGAATGACAGTTCAGAAAAATTGTGCTTTGACAGCTGCACTGAATGACGATTCAGTAAAGCTGTGCTTTGACAGCTGCACTGAATGACAATCAGTAAAGCTGTGCTTTGACAGCTGCACTGAATGACGATTCAGTAAAGCTGTGTTTTGACAGCTGCACTGAATGATAATTCAGTAAATTTGTGCTTTGACAGCTGCATTGAATGACAATTTGATAAAGTTGTGCTTTGACAGCTGCATTGAATGACGATTCAGTAAAGCTGTGCTTTGACAGCTGCATTGAATGACGATTCAGTAAAGCTGTGCTTTGACAGCTGCACTGAATGACGATTCAGTAAAGCTGTGCTTTGACAGCTGCACTGAATGATAATTCAGTAAAGTTGTGCTTTGACAGCTGCACTGAATGACGATTCAGTAAAGTTGTGCTTTGACAGCTGCACTGAATGACGATTTAGTAAAGCTGTGCTTTGACAGCTGCAATGAATGACAATTCAGTAAAGCTGTGCTTTGACAGCTGCACTGAATGACGATTTAGTAAAGCTGTGCTTTGACAGCTGCACTGAATGATAATTCAGTAAAGCTGTGCTTTGACAGCTGCACTGAATGATGATTCAGTAAAGTTGTGCTTTGACAGCTGCACTGAATGATAATTCAGTAAAGCTGTGCTTTGACAGCTGCACTGAATGATGATTCAGTAAAGCTGTGCTTTGACAGCTGCACTGAATGACGATTCAGTAAAGCTGTGCTTTGACAGCTGCACTGAATGACGATTCAGTAAAGCTGTGCTTTGACAGCTGCACTGAATGACAATTCAGTAAAGCTGTCCTTTGATAGCTGCACTGAATGATAATTCAGTAAAGCTGTGCTTTGCCAGCTGCACTGACGCACTGCTTGATGAACTGTGGAAAACCAATGCCTTACTTTATTTATTTTTTAATTTACTCATTGTTGACCAGGTTAGTCCCACGAGGCTAGTAGACTCTTTCCAGGGGACACCGAAGATGATAATTACATTACTTGGAAATTTGGCCATGGCATCGAGAAACTTTCCTTACTCTTTTCAGTACTTGCAGTGGAATCTTTTACATCCACCTCAGCTACCTGAGCTACCATCAGCTCAAGCAGATGGGGTCTTGGTTTAACATCTCAGTAGAAGGACACCACACTCAGGAGTGCAGCACCCCCCCCCCCATGATGCACTGCACTATCAGCAATTGATCTGTATTATGTGGGAATAGAACTCACAACCTCCTGCATGAAAGGTGAGTTATCTACCTGTTGCTCCACTGACACCGCAACTTGATGAAGTGTTACTCTACAGATGTTGCTGATTTCAGAGTGGTACAGTAGATGTGGGTGGTTTCAGTCTGTCAGCTGTACTTGCAGCACAGTTCGATGGTCTGAGGTTTGACAGATGCCGACCGATTTCAGGTAAAATTTAAACTGTGACATGGTAGATATTTCCTGTAAACCATATTGCAGCGACGCCTAACTTGAGATAATGAAGTTTGACAAGTGCTGTTTGATTTCAGTCTATCAGCTGCATTGGAACACAATACAATTGACTGACTGGAAAATACTGTCTTATATCAGTCTATCTGATTTAGAAAAAACACAGTTTAATGAATTGTGATTCAAAAGATGTTGCCTGATTACAACTTAAGAAATGCAATGAAACAAAGTTCTGTTAAATGTGGTTTGACAGACAGTGACTTATTTCAGTCTTCTGCAGTGAAATACAGATGGTGACTTGTGGTTCGACACATACTGCCAGCTTTCACATGCACGCCACATATGAAAATATGATAAATAAGTAAGATGGAAGAAAGAAAGAGGATTTATCGAATGGGTAAGTTAACACAAAAGGGTTTAATATAACCTCCCTGAAGGAAGTAAAGGAGTGAGGTCTATATCACTTTGTCAAAGGTTCATTTCCGCGAATCTTTGTTCATCAACCCTAATACAGCAAACATACTCAGGGAAAGGAACGAGTTGGCCATAATAAGCCATTTGCCCTTTTCCCCACTGTAGTGTGATCTTGGAGTTGGTATATATAGTTTGGGGGGGTGGGGGGTGAAGACCGCCTCATGGGTGGGTTTGAAATAATGTGCTTTGTATGATGGTTAGAATGCTGGGCAAGTCGTTCCTTTCCCTGAGTAAGTTGTTCGCTGAAGTGAATTTTTGCTGTATTAGGGTAGATGAACGAAGGGTAGAAATGAACCTTTGATAAACTGATATAGACCCAAAGCAGTGGGGATACATAACAGATTGATTTAATACATAAACAGCTTTGGTGTAATATAAGATTTTTTCCATTACAGGAATACAATAGAATAAAATGTAATAAACTACAGGTGAAAGTGGGTAACTTCAACATATATGTGAGGAAGTATTATTTTGTAGAATGAGTTGTAAATACATGGACAAGTCAACAAAAAGAAGCAGCAATAGTGCAGGTGTGTGTGTGTGTGTGTGTGTGTGTGTGGGGGGGGGGGGGGCACAACAAAAAATCCACAGGTCAGACGCAGAATGATGAGGGAAATGGAAACATTTTTAATGGTAGAAAAACTCTACTAGACAGGAGTGAACATTTGGATTCATTAGGACTAATTAGTCTTGATTGGTCAGTGACCTATCTGTGAGAGGCATGTGTAACAGTCTGCTCACATGCTCAGAGAAAATGCACCAGTACAGTAATCCTTTCTAACCACGTCACCAACTAGCAATATAACACAAACACTTTATTAGTCAGAACTCTCACAGTGATTTTGGGAAAGTACCAACTAGTTATTACGTAGCAGCCTAATAACTCGCTGCTACCTTTAAAGTAAACAAACAATTTGGCAGTTTACAATCTGATATTACAGTGATTTGATTACAGTTGCTTGTTGTTGACCTGCTTAGCAGCCCTCCTTCAAACTGGTATGTAGGGCAGTCACCCCCTCCACTCCTCCCTTTCTATGGCTGTATCATTATTAGCAATATTACAGTGTTTATTAACAAGACAACAAACATGTTTTATGTAGTTAGGGGACAACACCATCCATATGGGAAGTGTGTTATGTAATTAGGGAACAGGACCATCCATGGGGGAGTATTTTATCTAGTTGGGGGTATGACGCTGCCCCTCTGGGCAAGTAATCCGGGAGCCTGAATCCCCAATGAAGTGGGTGAGTGGTCAGGTTTCAAAAACAGACTGCTCAGAGACTTCTGTCTCATCAAGTGTTAAAATATAATTTCAGTGCTGGATTACAGAATGACTTCGCCTGGGACACTCGGCTGAGGATTCAACACTGTACCTGTGCCAGTGGGGAGTTTTACTGGGGGCCTGGAGAGATAGAGATGGAGAGAGAGAGAGGGAAACCCAGAACCCGGACTGAGTATGTTGCCAGTGTGCTCTTAAGGGAAACTGTGCTTAGTGCAGACAGCTGCATCTGGAAATAACTGTGTGCATCTATCTTTGTTCCAAGAGAATGTCCCTCACTGGTGTCAGTGGTGAGGATTCAGGCTCCTTGATTACTTTGATTACTCCATAATTTCTTTTTTTTTTTTTTTAAACAAATTTATTGTTTTAACATATAAGAGAAATATCATAACAATTTTATACAAATAATTAAAAATAGGTATTATTATAATATTCAACAAAACAACTAAAGTATTTACAAAGACATCCACTACAATCAGATCAATTAATTAAACTAAAGATTACTCCATAATTTCTGATGAAGCCTGTGTGTCAATGGACGAAAATGTGTGGTATTTGCAGCGTTAAATAAAGAGCTTTGAACACTATTTTTGCTGGGTGCGATCTCCACTTTTTTCTTCTTGTTTTCTGGTTTAATCCTTGATTACTGGCGCAGAGGAGGAGATGTCACAGGGGGACAGGGCCATCAATGTGGGGAGTGTTTTATGTTGTTAGATTAGAAGAACATCTGTGGGGGAGTATTTTACCTAGTTAGAGGATATGATTATCCATCTGGCAGTGTTTTATGTAGTTAGGGAACAGGACTATCCATAGGGGTGTGTTTTATGGAGGTAAAGGACAAGACACAAGGTTCAGCAACAGTTTGCACACTTCAGGGAAGAAAGTGACATATGAGGTGCCACCCATGTAACCATCTAACTAACAAGTCACTACAAAGCAGAACTTGAGCTATATACATTGGCTATCTCTTTTGTGTGGCATTTACAGAAGATGCATATTTCAGCACACTAGAAATACATAATTGATAATCTGATTGCACTCATCCAAATAAAGAATGAATAAAGAAAGAAAAAAATAAAAAAAATCTGCAATTCAGGCACTCTTAGAACAGTGAGGCTTAAAACGTGCCTAATGCAAATATTTCTGTAACACACATGGTGAAACATATACAGACAGCTCTTAATGATACAGGATTAAAATGTATCAAAATGATGTCTTTTTTTCAGTAGCTCACACAGTATTAAATAACTTATGTTTTGTAGCTTATTGGTCTTCTTCAGAAACTCCATGCTCCCTCTCACTTTTTCTCTGTCTCTTGTGTTAAATATTAAGATTACTGCACAGAACAAATCTCTCACTCTTGTCACTTTTCAAGGACTGTGCGCTTGATGTATTACCTGCCAGGTTTAACAGCCAAAGCTTAGGTGAATTAATTGCTGCTGTACCAATCCAGTTTCAGGGGTGACCTGGGTGGACAAGGAAGGTAAGTGACTTGCTCAGGGCCAGACGGTGTACAACTGGAAGGTGTGGGGTTCAACTTCAGGTAATGAGATACTGAGACAAAGGTCTTAACCACTGCAATTTTGTTTATCTAACACAATTCTAAGTATTATGATTAGCAGCAGCAGCATGAGAAATTTGCAAAATTACAAAGCCGAAAGAAACAAACAGACATACCACCTGTACTGCGGAAATATGTATAATCTTTGTGAAATGTCTACACATAATTTACCCTGCTTTAGTTAACTTCAATTAGTTTAATATATAAATACACAGGAAAGCGTGTTTGGAGACATCAGATGTCTGAGGTTGTCACATATGACTAAAGATACTGATCTGTCCTTTAAACTAGACAAAGAGTCTGAAGTATTGCTTGTCACTAAGTCACAAGAGGAAGTGCTGGTTCTATATTAGAAAATGAAGGTCGCTTGCTATCAAGGACTAAATCTATGCTGATCAGTAGGTGAAACCACAGTAACAAACACTAGCTATCAGTTACAGAAACTGAAGGTAGATAGTGACAGATGACAGGAGCTACCTATCGGCACAGAGGAGATTACTTAAGCCATTAGAATTTAGCTCTCCTTCTCTTACACTGTTTATCGCAAATGTGTTTCATGACAGAATTCCACTGGAACAGCTAACACAGATGTATTAAAAGTCTTCAGCTTTTGGCAAGCAAGAAGACAAGTATAATTTGAAAACAGCTGCAAAACAGTGGGTAATGCTACCCCTCAGGATGTCAAAATAACAGTAATATGGTTTTGTCTCAAAACATATAAAAGCACAATAGAATAAAGCTATTCTAGTATACTTTAAATGTCAAAAAACACGTCCTGATACTGATGTCCTTAGTATCACATCAATAGGAGATTAGCTTTTTACTGAGCTGTGAATATGTATGCCATATGGCAGCATCAGAAAACAAATGAAAAACAAACAAACAAAGCAGTACGACTCAATAAAACTGTCATACAGCAATACTCGAATAAAAAAGATGGCTGAAAAAGGCAGGTATTTTCTTACTGTGATGTTTCTTCACATTTCAGTTTACAAAGGACTCTCAGTGCTGCCTTCTGTTAATCTGTTCCTAAGCCAAAAAATCACATTATTAGAATAACGTCTTCTGTTCCTGAGCCAAAACTGTAACTCTCAGAAAAGTTAGAAATTGTGTAGCTCCTGTTCTTTAATGGGACGTGTGTGTGTGTGTGTGTGTGTGTGTGTGTGTGTGTGTGTGTGTGTGTGTGTGTGTGTGTATGTGTGTGTGTTTGGTTGGGGGGTGAGAGAAAGAAGGAAGGATATGCAATGCACACAAAAGTGAACAAAACATCATATGTACCATATAAACCCTGATAATGATGAATAATATAAACTATGCCATATTATTAAATATAAAGTAAGGAGTCGTCAGGTTACGAATATCATGGGAAGTAACTGATTAATCTTAACTTTTCTACCTGAACTATATAAATTTGTAGTGGAGAGGGTTGAATTTTCCTTTAGGGATAGAAATTTAAAACAAGAGCTATGTTATAAAGACCTGGCCTCTAAAAGGCATATGGTAGAAATTAAGGAGGAACAAAGTCATTCATGTTACAACTGTTCCTTTTGTAAATATATTTTGGAAGATATCTATTTTGTATCCTTCAACAAAAATAATTGTTTACTTTAAACATTTTGCTGCATGTAATGCTGAGAACATTGTATATCACATGGTTTGTGATAAATGTCAACTTTTCTATATAGGTAAAAAAAACAGAAAATTAAAAGAATGTATTCATCAGCATCTATCTGATATAAAGTGAAATGTGAATACCATTGCTTTAGCTAAACCAGTGAATGCAGTGGGTGTACAGCACAGTTTCAGGTTTAGGGTCATTTGGTGGATTACTATAAGTATGAGAGGTGGGGATATAATTTTTGATACAGAAATGGCTGAATAAAAGTGGATTTCATGACTATCTGCCGATTTACATCCAGGCTAACATATGTCCATGAGTTTTAATCCAGTACTGAAAAGAAAACATCCAAGTCATATTAAATAAGTTTATATATAAATACCCACCTCCAGGGTTACCTGAGAGGAACTACAGAGTATTGATCTCTATCTTTATGTTAATTAAATATTATATTCCCTTGAATTGGAAAAATAGGCAAATAGTATACTGGGAAGGGTTCAAGACCCTAGCTATTAAGCACCTCAAGGCACACAAATACTTATTCTACAACATGAATCACAAACCTTTTCTTAAAGACTTTTGGAGAATACTTTTTGAACTTATTTTAGTCTGAATACATGCTTCCTCTAGTATTACCAAATGTTATATTGTCTTTTTTTTTCTCTTTCTTCATAGGTGGGCAATGTATAAATGTTCATAGTTTTTAGGGGTCTGTGTGTTCTTGTTATTTATGTACATACTGTTATTGTTTGATGTATGTTATTTTTGTTGAATAAAACAATAAAGAGAATTTAAAAAAAAAGTTTATATATAAATAGATTTTTATAAATTTTGATATTAAAAATGTAATATGTGTTTGTTATAAAGCTTTTTACAATATGAAAAGTTTTAGTATAAGAAGCTTTAAATATGATAAAATGTTGGCTAAGTTATGTGCTGTGTATTCTGGTTATAACGTTTTATTTTGATTGGTTGATTAAAACATGATTGCTATTTAATTTCAAGTGATTGATGACTTCTACGATGCATTGAAAAAGGGCATGTATGAACTGAAAGCTTTGGTTGTTTGTCTTTTTATCTTGCAACAAACTTTTTGGTGTTTTGGAGCTCTGGTTTGTATGACATAATTTTAAAAAAGGAAGTGATACTACCAGGGACTAAGGCATCATTAGAGACAATAAACCCGACACTAATGAACTTGTGAACTAAAGAGTACTGAAGATAATATAAGCATTACTGCACGCATCCTTCACTTCATTAAGCTAAAACGCTAAAAGATTATTAATCTTCTCACATATTTCACTAATTACAAGTAAAGTATCAATTTCTGGAAGGGCACTGAAGCTAATGCTGAAAAGAGATCAAAGAAAACTGAAAAAAATCAGGGAATAATTATAAAAGTTACAAAAGGACAAGAAAGTTACGTAACTGCTGAACATGGCTGAAAAAACTGCAAATAAAAGTATGCCAATAATCTAATTAGGATTTTTAAGAAGTTAAAAATGATTATGTCAAAGAAAGAAACATAAGAGGAGCAGAAATAAGAACTAGTAGAATGTGATTAAAAAGTAATAGATATATGTGGGGTGTACATACATTTTCAAACCTCACACATTAATAACCATGTAAACTCAGACTGATAACACTGCAAAGTACCAACAGGTATTCTTTAGCCAACAGGGTGCTGGCGGAAATTGGGCTACTGTTGGCCGAAGAAGAAGAGGAGGGGGAAGGCATGCCCGAAGGCAGGAAGAGAGGAGGAAGGTTAGGAGTTTAGTACTGAGGGTAGGAACTTTGAATGTTGGCAGTATGACTGGTATAGGGAGAGAGCTAGCTGATATGATGGAGAGAAGGAAGGTTGATATATTGTGCATGCAAGAGACCAGATGGAAGGGAAGTAAGGCCAAGTGTATAGCAGGCGGGTTCAAATTGTTCTATCATGGTGTGGATGGCAGAAGAAATGGGGTAGGGGTTATCCTAACGGAATAGTATGCCAAGAGTGTTTTGGAGGTGAAGAGAGTGTCTGATAGAGTGATGTTTATGAAGCTTGAAATTGATGGTGTAATGATGAATGTTGTTAGTGCATATGCTCCACAAGTTGGGTGTGCAATGGATGAGAAAGAAAAATTTTGGAGTGAGTTGGATGAAGTGGTGGTGAGTGTACCCAAGGGTGAGAGACTAGTGATTAGAGCGGACTTCAATGGGCATGTTGGTGAAGTGAACAGAGGGCATGAGGAAGTGATGGGTAGGTATGGTGTTAAGGAGAGGAATGCAGAAGGTCAGATGATTGTGGATTTTGCGAAAAGGATGGACATGGCTGTGGTGAATACGTATTTTAAGAAGAGGGAGGAGCATAGGGTGATGTACAAGAGTGGAGGAAGATGCACACAGGTGGATTATATCCTATGTAGGAGGGCCAGTCTGAAAGAGACTGGAGACTTTTAAGTGGTGACTGGGGAAAGTGTAGTTAAGTAGCATAGAATGGTGGTCTGCAGGATGATGTTGGTGATCAAGAAGCGGAGGAGGAGTGTGAAAGCAGTGCCAAGGATTAAATGGTGGAAGTTAAAAAAGGATGATTGTGAGGTGGAGTTCAGGGAAGAGTTAAGACAGGCACTGGGAGGCAATGAAGAGTTACCAAATAGCTGGGTAACTACAGCAGAGCTAGTAAGGGAGACTGCTAGGAAGGTGCTTGGTGTGACATCTGGACAGAGGAAGGAGGACAAGGAGACATGGTGGTGGAATGAGGATGTACAGGAGAGTATACAGAGGAAGAGGCTGGTGAAGAAGAAGTGGGATTGTCAAAGAGATGAAGAAAGTAGACATGAGTATAAGGAGATGAGGCGTATGGCAAAGAGAGAGGTGGCGAAGGCTAAGGATAAGGCATATAGAGAGTTGTATGAGAGATTGGACACTAAAGAGGGAGAAAAGGACATGTACCGATTGGCTAGACAGATGGACAGAGCTGGGAAAGATGTGCAGCAGGTAAGGGTGATAAAGGACAGTGAGGGAAACATATTCACAAGTGAGGAGTGTGTGTTGAGTAGATGGAAAGAGTACTTTGAAGGGCTGATGAATGAAGAGAATGAGAGAGAGAGAAGGTTGGATGATGTGGGGATAGTGAAGCAGATTAGCAAGGAGGAAGTAAGGACAGCTATGAAGAGGATGAAGAATGGAAAGGCTGTTGGCCCAGATGACATACCAGTGGAAGCATGGAGGTGCTTAGGAGAAATGGCAGTGGAATTTTTAACCAGATTGTTTAATGAAATTTTGGAAAGTCAGAGGATGCCTGAGGAGTGGAGAAAAAGTGTTTTGGTACCTATCTTTAAGAATAAGGGTGATGTGCAGAGCTGCAGTAACTACAGAGGGATAAAATTGATCAGTCACAGCTTGAAGTTATGGGAAAGAGTAGTGGAAGCTAGGTTAAGAAGGGCAGTGATGATTAGTGATAAGCAGTATGGTTTAATTCCAAGAGCACTACAGATGCAATATTTGCTCTGAGAGTGTTGTTGGAGAAATACAGAGAAGGTCAGAAGGAGTTGCATTGTGTCTTTGTGTACTTAGAGAAAGCATATGACAGGGTGCCTAGAGAGGAGTTGTGGTATAGTATGAGGAAGTCGGGAGTGGCAGAGAAGTATGTAAGAGTGGTACAGGATATTTACAAGGGTAGTGTGACAAGATGCCATTACTTGCAATGGTTACAATTTATAGGCTGCACAGTAGAATAGCAGTTAGTGCTACACTCTCATAGTTTCTGGTTTTCCATTTCACTTTTTGGCTGGGGTACCGTCTGTGTGGATTCTACATGTCCCAGTGTTCGTGTCGGTCATTACCAGCTGCTCCAGTTTCCTACCACCTCCTAAAGACATAACACAGGTGAGGTCGTGATCCTTCAAATTTTCTGTAGATGTGTGTGTGTGTGTGTCATATGAGGGAGTGCATATACATGTATGCATCCCTTTTAGGGCTGTCATAGCATCCAGAATAGATTTCTTTGTTGTTTTTCCACTCTGAGATAGGATAAGCCATGGATCTGCCATGGCCCAAATGGATTTAGCAGGCAAATGGAAATTAATCTATGAATTAAGTTCTGACAAGACATAAACCTGAACTGATTTACATCAGTATACCCAATAGTTATGGCACTATAAATATTCAGGCTGGTCTATATAAGAGGGTGTAATGCATATTTAATTATTTTATTCATTTATATTTTGTTGTCCAGTCTGTCCAAATGGGTTTGCTTCCCATTTTAAGTGGAGGTCCATAGAGACAACCTCAAAGTGTATAGCAGGTAGTTTGGTATTTATACAAAAAACTAAATTCTACACATAAATTACTGATGAACATTAGAATTTTAGGCTCAGCTAATTTATTTTTGGCTTCTGTAAAATAATGAACTTTTAAAGATATTTTGGCACCTCAGCAAGATGACTGCAGTTGCATTACATCCTTAAACTAATTACCAGTCAAGTAATAAACTTACATTTTGTGCAACATATATCCTTGTCTTCAGTGACAAAGGTAAATGAGCAATGTCATTCAATGTTCTGAAAAATTCTCATTGTTGCAAGGGAATTGATGAATATTGTAGAAATTTGCTGGTATCAGCCAAAAGTATTTCTTGTTAAGTCAGAAACCAAATACAAAGGTACATTCCAAACCAGGAAGACCTGATTATTTGACAAGAAACTAATTAGTCATATTACTTATTAATGTTTGTTAACTCTGTTCTAATTAAGAACTTTCTGAATTCTCAATTTATGACATTTTAATAAAATATTTTTCATGTGTACAGACAATGCTATTCATATTCTATTCTCAGTTGTCAGTCAGATAGCTGCATTCTAATTCTCTTTTGACAGCCAGTCAGACAAATGTCTTTTACAATGCCTTTACTTCTTCTAAAAAGTGTCAGTTGAGTTTTTCACAGCACTTGTGCCTAATAGGTCACATACAGTTTATTTAACAAAATAATTACTAAAATTAATTTACAAAGCTCACAGCAAGTGCTGTCTACAATAAACACGAAGAACATAACAAAAGAAGTTTTACTTACAGAAGTCAAGACAAATCATGGTATATGATGGTGATAAATAACACATCTTGTGTATCACTTCCTTAACTCACTCACATGCATACTATATTCTGCATGTAATCCAGTTGTGATGAAACATACTCTGTTCAATCTTCTGCCTATACAATCTGTGCTCACTACTGCATGGTTTTGTCGTAACCTGTATACTCTCCTGTATTGATATATACAAACATGGATTCATTTTAAAACGAACATATTACAACTGGTGTTTACTTCTCTGCTCTGATAATATAACAAGCATTCAGACAGTGAAATGTCAAAAGATGCATGCAGTCCTGTGTTAGCATGCAACAACATACTTTCATACATGTAATGCCACACCTCATCTCACAGCCTGGGCTCACTACGGGACTGATGTATCACAACCACTAATCATGCACAAAATGACATTTCACAACCCACCCTCATGCTGATAATGGCATATCACATCTACTGTATCGACATAACATATCTCAAAGGGTGCTCACTTTTGCACTGACTATGGTACCATCATACCATGATATCTGCTCACTGCATTTCATAGTGAAGTATGCTTCATTCCAATGTTAGCATAACACACAGCTTGTGATCAGCACGTTACTAACATATTACAAATTGTCCTCCTGCTGGTACAGAAGTATTTACATACTGTGCTGACAAATGTACTGACAGTACATTTTGCATTTACTCTAATATACTTTTGCTACTAAAACTGCTACTACCTGTATTCAGCTGATATGATAAAATGCATTGTTACTTGAGATGCTACGGAATTTGTTGCAATATGATATAATGCACAGTTACAATGGATGCCATGAACTGCATTCCACATGGTGTTGATGTAAAATATTGCTGCCTGGGTGGGACACCACTATGTGAATTCAGTGGTGCTAATATGATACAATGCAACATTGCTTGGGATATTTTGTGACACAATGCAGTGCTGACTAGGACGTCATGCTGGACAATCATTATGGTGTTAATATGATTCAGTACACCATCCATTTGTAAGTTACTGATATACTTCAGATGCCACATCCTACAACTGGCACAGTGCTTGATACAAAGTAGGGCTGGTTGGATGCTATGCCATGAATTCAGTGGGAGTAATTTGATACAGTGCAAAGCAACCTGGGATACCACACCATGCAATGTTGCTCGGTACTGTGCTTCAAAGCTTGAGAGGATTAACTGGCACTCTGCCCACTGATATCCTATGGTTTCTACTGCAATGCTTTTAGTAATAACATATAAATCTTTAGCGCTTTTTTAAATCTGCATTTCCCTTCACCCAGCCTAATCATCCAGTTTACCCATCCTCGTTCAGCTGGATGACAGACCTGGGTTTTTGTCAGCTATAATCTGTAGCTACTGATGGGTGTAGTTTATGCATCTGAAGGTCCTTCTTCCAATTCATGGCGCTAGGTAGGCTTTGACATGCAGCAGCCAGTCGTATGGTCTTTATATACACCATATCCTTGTTTCCACATTTACATATGATGCTTTGTGTGACTCATTCATGCTTTCCTGTGATCACGCATTGGGGTGCTAGACTTGATGGTTACTACAAGGAGGTGCACTAGTAGTGGAATCTTCTCACCCCACTCCCTCAGTGAAAGAAAGCTGTCAATTGCTTCCTACCACCCCCATCCAGATTCTACTAACTGCAGGACTAATAAACAATAATTCCAGATTACTAGTACTGCAATCAGGGCTCCCTTGCTCAGTGCCATAGGAATGCCAATGCACAAATATGTCAACAGCTTTGAATTTAGTTTTGGGAGAATAATGGGATATTTCTCCAAAGGTATTTTAGGAAGAATACTCCACCTTTGCCACAATGCATGTACATTTTCTACTCCTCTTTCTTTTTATGTAGATATTCTTATTTTTTTTTTAAGTTGGGCAACTTAAGATTCTCTCTAAATATTTTGTTATGTATTACCTATACAATATCAGTTTTGGATCACAAAGCTAAGTGCTTTCAGGTAACAGAATACCACAAACAAATTAATCATCTCTAAATTAGTAATGGACTGTGTATCAAAGAATCCTCAAATTAATGCAATAGCTATGAAATTATATGGTGCCGCTGAATGTTTGGCTTGATTGTATACCCCATTCTCTGCATAGCTTTGTTGTGAGCCCATTCTGAAACAGAGAAGGATTGTTCAAGAACATGTAGCACAGACACCTTTCACCTATTGTAGAGATGCTATTATAAAGCAGCCATACTTACAGCATTTGTAGGTGCATGGATTTACTTGCATTTTCTTCACTGTAATGCCATTTAACAAGTGTCAGTGGCAAACATGTCATTATCCCCAGCAGCGACAATCACATTTCTCATGTGCTAGCTATTTCCAGTAAGACAATGGAATAAAAGGGTTGTTTCTTCATTCTTCCAGTATCAAAAACATACTGAATAAATGGGTTTATGTGTTGTCAGGTATGCCAGAGGCTCATATATATTCTAATCTGTTGTAGAAACTTTGTAACAAGGCAGTGTTGGTGACAGGTATGCAGTTTATGTACTTCATTTTCTTAACATACTGGCTTAATAGGTGCAAAGGATTGAATATTACCTTGCTGTAGTTCTGTGAACTGCTTGGACCTTTGCACCCCAATGGACGACCAGCAATCAGGCATCCTTTCCTATATCCCCTAATCCCTCCCCATTTCTGATACTGCTTTTGGCTGGGGGTCACCCTTAACAGAAGGGAAAGGGAATGGGACAGCAGCATTATGGGTAGTATTAACCCCAGGCTGTGATCATCACTGGTGATGTGAGAAGGGGAAAGCTGGGATGTGGGAATTAGAGTGGACCTTCTATGCCTTCAGTGTCATATATGCTATCCTGTACCATGGCTTTTTCCTGTTAGCCCTGCCCGCTGTTGACATGTGAGGCTGACATCATGGTAGGTATATGAAATGGTATCAAAAGGGATCTACCCCTACATATGTGAAGACATACCTCTCAAGTTGCCTACTTCCAACACATTACTAGCTAAATTGCATGGCTCTGACAACACCACTACTGTTGCCATGTTTCAAATATGTAGCACCAGGAAACTCCCAAACCCTCCTCTAGGGAAAGACAAGGAGGCTAAGCCTTATCATACACAGCCCCCCTCCCAGTTTCAGCAGGAGCCAGAGCTCAGTAAAATATTATAACTGTTATTGCAAAAATGAGGGGTTGTAAATAATTTATGAAAAAAACATGCTAACCTTGTCACTTAATAACAGGATAGATACACACACACACACACACACACACACACACACACACACACACACACACAAAAAAGTCCAAATATTGTGTGCATCGTCCTTTCTAAAAACAAAGGTGATCTGTTACCTCATGTAAGTATTTTATGTGTTTTTATGACACTAGTAACATAAATGAATATTGCTCTGTATCTGGTTTCCTACTAGACTTTACCAAGTTTATTATATGTCATGATATAACACAAAGCTCTCCCATGCTGCCATTCACAAAACAAAGTAGCTTAATGCCAAACAGACACCAGATTCTAAGCTTCTATCCATGAAAACATAACTAAGGATAATCCTACTGGATCCCTATCATTCCATGCGAGAAGATGAAGAATATTTATTGGGAAAATGTATACCCTGCAATCAAATCAACAGCTATCCCTTTCAAACAGTTATGCTATCATATTTTCTTTAATTTAATTTAATATATTCATTTATTCTACAGCAAGCATCAAGTCATGCACCTAATTCAATGACATACAGTAGTGTCACTGTATGATGTTACAGTCCTGTGCAGCTGATGCTCTCCCAGCTTGGTGATCTCTACCTCTCTGCAATTGTACTTTAATAAGAGATCAATACAGCTGAAGAAAGATGACACCAAGGCCTACGAGGAAAGCTAACAAGGCCCTAAGTTCCCTGCCATATCAAGTTATTCAAAGTACTAAAGACTGAACAGAAACTTAAACTAGGATCAAACACAGTGACAAGTCAAGCAGTACAGAAGTGTGGTTAATAAATCATGATGTGTGTCAGGCTTTCACTGTGAACTTGGTATAATTAGAAATTCATGGATGCACTGTCTTCCAACACTGTAGGCTCTCAGTCGTCTGAAGTTAGCTCTAACAGCAGAGGCAAATTCAATCACTTTTACATTATAAGCAGCCTGACATTAGACTGATACCTGTTTAATATGTTACTAACTCAAAATACCCTGATGATATCACACTGGTAGTCACCCCTGACACAGCATTTATGTATACTTAGGGCCTTCCTTAGCTGAAATGGAGCCTTAGGCAAAGGCCTGAATGGTACTCCCCTCATGGTACGCCCTCAGCACTTGCACAGTTTCTCTTGCCCCCACAGCACTACCATTTCATGGAGTATCAGTTTCCCAGTGCCTAGTACAGCTCCATCTTCTCAAGGTCCCTTTTATAAGTATTGCCAATATTCATATTTTTTCTGCCACCCACCTTATGTAGAGTCAGTGTTATCCTACAGAGTCTAATGTGTGGTATCATAGCTAAACATAGCAGTATTGCATCCTGTGCCGGTTATGCAGCTTGCAGTTAACCTATAGTCTGCTTCAAATGAAAACACATTGGCGCAGGTTCTCAGACTATCACAATAAGACTTACTTATAAGGCACAAGCAGCTCTGACCATACATAAGACATCAGAAAATTATTTTTGGACTACTCCTACAGAAAAATACATACATTGTGTAAGTACAGATGGACCCCCCCCCCCCCACACACACACACAAACACACTTGAAATATTCAGGATTTGGCTTAAAATGTTATAGTTTTGATTTGCAGATTTGCAGTTCAACAAATTCATTACTCATTCATTACTCGTTCATTACTCATTCATTGCTCATTAATTACTCATTAATTACTCATTCATTACTTTCCTTCTACACTACATTTAGTTAGATTCCACATAATGATGAATATATGCATGTATGCATACATGTGCAAAAATATACACATGCATATAGATATATATATATATATATATATATATATATATATATATATATATATATATATATATATATATATATATATATGTATATATGGGTCCACTTCATTTCATTGAAAACTCATTTGACTGAAACTCAGCTGCCTAATCACAATTCACTGAAAGCTCACTTCACTGAAAACTCATTTGACTGAAACTCATTTCACTGAAAAGTATATGCCCTGTTCCATAATGTAGTGCAATCCTGGAGATAGTAATATAGTACCGGGGGTGGGGGGCACAGCCCCCCATATTAGGGGGTGTGGGGGTGTAGTCCCCCACTTACTTTAAACGTTGTAAACCATAGACATGGATACTTACACAATGAATGCATAACTCTTTCCAGAAGACAAAATATACCCAAACTATGTGGGGGTTACACCCTCACACCCCCCAATGTGGGGGGCTTTGCCCCCTACACCCCCCTTACTATACATACTAACTCCAGGATCGCACTACAGTGGGGAACAAGGCATATACCTGTTTAGATGAAATTATATATGTGTATGTTTGTGTCTGTCTATCTGTGGTGTACCCTTGTCTTGTAGCAAACAAGAAAACTGATTAGCTGCAACATCACAGACATTCTATATGACACTAAAATTCTGATCACTAATGCCCCATCATTTCCTTATAAATGGCTATCAGCACTTAAATCAAATGAAATGTACCAAAATTAATTTTAAGCAGCATTTATCTGTATTTAGTATAGGACAAGGATAAACCAAACACACAGCAGATACATGCACAGTAGATAACGGTTTCCCTTCACAGCAACAGATTTGATTCTCAAATGGGGTGCCCTCTGTGCGGAGTCTGCATGTCCTTCCTGTGTTCATGTGGGCTTCCTCCAGGTGCTCCAGTCTCCTCCCACATTCCAAAGGCATGCAGTAGGTGTATAGGGCACTCTTAATTGGCCATAGTTGTGAGTACGCATACGAGTGGGTGGTATAGAAGAACTGCTGCGACAGGGCTAGCCAGCCAGCAGTTTGAACCTTAGCCCTAGATGTATGTCACTGTTGAAGTGACACCCCAATTCGATGTGCAAAATGGGAAAAAGGGTCTGTAGATGAATTGAAGGATGGCTGGCGATATCTGTAGAATTACGGGGAAAGTATTTGATGGAACTTATATTGCATGCAGTTCCACTGATCACTTAGAGACTGGACAACACATTATTCAAACTATGTAAAAGTAAATTTAGTGAGAAAAAAGGGAAAATACTCCATTATCTGTTCTTTTTGCAAGGAGGCAAGTTCCCCTTTGTTCCACATATAACTGCATCCACCACACCCACACTGCTTTACATATAAACTAACTTTAAGACTGCACAACAGTGCAGAAGGAATAAAACTCAAAACTCGTTCGGTTATGCAATCCCACTTCACAGTCATATGCTAACTCTAAAACCTGCTCAAAAAATATATTTCAATATCTATACCTATCTATACACATGCACACACACACACACATATATATATATATATATATATATATATATATATATATATATATGGGTCTACTTCTTTTGACCTAACTTTCATTTGCCTGACACTCATTTGCCTGACCCCATTTGACTGAAATTTCATTTGCCTGACACTTTATTTGCCTGACACTTCATTTGACTGACAAGTATTATTAGCAAGAAAATGGAATATGCCTCCTTCCCCACTGCAGTGCGACCCTGGAGTTAGAATATATAGTTAGGGGGGGTGTGGGGTGCACAGCCCCCCACAATGGGGGGTGGTGGGTGGGCGAAGCCCCCCACTTAATTTCATATGATATTGTTAACTTTTGATGTAATATTGCTTAGTAACAGAAAGTAAGTGGGGGGCTGTGCCCCCCACACCCCCCCTAACTATATATTCTAACTCCAGGGTTGCACTGCAGTGGGGAAGGGGGCATATTCCATTTTCTTGCTAATAATACTTGTCAGGCAAATGAAGTGTCAGGCAAATTAAATTTCAGTCATTTGGTCTCAGGCAAATGAAAGTTAGGTGAAAAGAAGTAGACCCATATATATATATATATATATATATATATATATATATGGTGTGTGTGTACACACACACACACACACACACACACACACACACACACACACACACACACACATTAATCTAGAATACATCTATAGGTTATTAGCTGCAAATACTATTAACGTCAAACAACCAAACAAAAAGTCTTATACAAAGTGCCAATAGACATAGAATTCTTTATATCAACACAGTATATAGACGTTCAAATTTATTTTGTTCACAAAATTTTCGCAAATAAGTTTTCATAAACTGAAAACACTGCAGAATTTTTCTTCAGTCAAAATCATCCTCTTGGTCTACTGACAGAGGGAAAGTTGGAGACAACGAAAACTGACAAGTAAAATTAAAACAAATAAACTGTCAAGAGTAAGGGATGCATTGTGGATCTCACTGAATTAGACCATTCATTTGTGTTTTCATATGTCATCAGTGGAAATAAGAATCTATTTCACATATAGCCAACTTATTATGTCCCCCCTCCCAAAAAAAAAAAAACCTGGGGAAAACTCAGCACAGTTAGGGCAGACTACTAAAGCTCCAATGTGTTAATAAGCTGCTTACTGTGCCAAGGGTACACAGTTTGAATCCTTCCACTTTAATTAACCTACTGCATGAACTTGAGCAAGTCACTTAACTAGACAGTGCTCTGGGCCAAATGGGAATTTGGAATATGCTTCACAGTGGTCTCCTGGACTGCATGCCTAATAACTACCTATTAACTGTGTGCTGTGGACTAACCCTGTAGCTTGCAACACATTTCAAAAAAACTTACTTTGACACTTTTTTTGATAAAGTACACATGCTGTTATTCTGTAACTTATTAGAACAAACATTTTAAGACTTTTGCTAAAGTTAGTTTTAATTGAAAAGAAAACCTTAATCAATGAATGATACTTTGTTATAGAAAACGCTGGTCTAATGATGAATGCCACATAAGTAATGATGACTGATCACTGGACATACACTGTAGAGCCACTTGAAGGACAAACAGTATTTTTTTCTCCTTTGCCTTCCCTTTTGCCTTTAGTAACAACTTAAAACCAAACAATTCTGTCCTCATGGCTGTACTAACAACAGAGCAAGGAAGGCACATGACATTAACATTCATGATCTCTGCCACTGACTGGTTGCACCCATCATTCCATAAGAAATTAAATTGAATGACAGCATGGCTAACTTGGATCTCTGTAGAAATTGTGAGTGATTACTTGTAAAAAGTATGTTACTAGGGTTACCACCTGTCCCACTTTGCGAGGGGACAGTCCCTCTTTGGGCGGTTGTGTCCTGACCAAAAATATTAAAAATGGCAAATGTCCTGAGATTGTAGGACATAATTATGTCCAATATTTTATGTAATCATTGCATAAAACAGTTATTCGGTATCTAAAATACCTAAATGTTACAAGAAAAAGAATAAGCAGCTAAACTGCTACAAGAATAAGCTTTTATTTAGGCAAAAAAGTAAAATTCTATCCTTTGTACTGACCGTGGGTATGTGTCGGCCTGTAAATTCTAATGTGTGTCCCGAAAATGTCCCACTATGTTCATTTGAAAAGGTGGCAACCCTACATGTTACTGAAAAAGTCATTTTGAAAAATGCAATTCAAATGTAGTTAATATTAAATAAATAAAAAGGAAATAGCACTCTTCTGTTACTCAAAAATTACAGCTCCCTAGGTGAGTACCTACTCCACCTGTTCCGTAGGCTGGCCTTGCATACATTGTGCCCCTGTTCAACAGAATCAAATGAACCCAAATGTATCTGACCCCCTCACATAAGCAAGCACTTATCTAAAGAGAAATATATCCTTCTACAGACATCCAAAATGATGCAGAGAGGTTTCTGCCCTTCAATGTCCCACATTAAAACAGAAAGGACTCAGTACTTCTTATCTCCAACCTTGACAAACACACAGGTAGTTTGTGTATATACAGGCAAGATTCTAGCTTCCTGGCTCTAACATCTCTTGCCAACTTAGGTGAAGCACAACAGCCTTTGTTCTCTGATGCAAACAGTAAGTCTTCTAATCATAAATGGATAAAAAAGCAAGACATGGCTCTGTCATTTTACAGCTAATTTTTATCTTTCCTTTCTTCTCTCCCTTCCTCTCTGATTTAGATACAGTGCTACTCTTTTACAACCCCTTGACTCAGGTGTCCATAAACAAATCACCACCCCTACAGAGCCCCCATACAGTAACATAAGACTTAAATCCATAATTCCAGCTTCTTGCAGTGCTACACCCTTCTTACCATTTCAACATTCACAGCAAATAAGTTTCTAGCATTTCTGACCTTCGGTACTTAGGTTTTAGCAGTCATCTAGAGTTATACTTCCTTCAGTCCATCTCTGATGCAAAAGGGGCTCCATTTTTCAAACCATAAGCATTTATGAACACTGAGTTAAAAGGGATTGCATTATATCTAAATTCAGACAGTGCTAAAGACAGGACTGTGCCTCACACCTTACAACCATCTTGCTATAGCACTAACATGGAAAGATTAGCAATCTCCATACCCTCAACACCAACACTGATAAAAAACAAGATTACACTCTTTCTAGTCCTCAACACTAACACAAACAGAAGTCAAGTTTTCAAAACATCAAAAGTGATAAAATGCACACCTCCTAAACTAATGCAGATGGAATACCATACTTAATAATAGCATCTTATACTACACAGGCCAAGGCAGTGGTAAAAAGGGCTCTTCCTGCCCTATTCAAAAACTAGTATAGACAGATTTCTTCAAAAACTATTACAGAGTCAATTCTGATGTTCTTACTTTATGGCGCATGTGCAACTCCCTCTACCTTGTACCCCACTAATTCAAACAAGACTCATTCCTTCTAACCCAACTGTCAAGGACAAGATGAGGGCTCTCAATACTCTGTTGACAAGAACAAGATTCCTTCCTGTGCCCTATGATAATAAAAACAGGACCTCTAACTTACTTTCCTGTCTTATTGGAAAAGTAATCTACCCTCCTTACTCCATAGCTTTAATATTGGGACTCCAGTCTTCCTACTCCATCCTCACAAAATACATATAAAAATGACTTCTTAGTACTTAGTGCTCCAACAACAAACATGACTGCCTCCTAGGTCTCCCCAATACTGATACACACAGGGATCTATTCTTCACACAGATAAACCCATCACTCCTTATTTTCCCCTTGCCTCCCAATACATATAACCACTTACATGAGACAAAACTGCACATTACTTACCACCCAGACAATGTAGGAAGAGGAGAACAATTAATCTCCATTACTATATTCTGGATAGACACTGTCTAATCTTCTGAGCATATAAACTGTGCAAGATAAAGTACAGTTTTGTACCTACCGTAAATGTAGATGTTCGAGTGTAAACACTGCTGCAGTCATTACACTTGGGTTATCCTGCCATCAGGCGGTTCCCCAGTCGGCCTGAGTTCCAAAGTCTTGGTCCGGCATTGGTTGCTGTCGCCTCCACTCTGACGTCAGTGTGACAGGGGTATATAAGATGCAGCCGACACCATTTTCTTCAGTTTTTCTTGCCCCAGATGTCAGGTGCCCCCAAATAGGTAGGCAATTCAAATTGCTAGTAAAGTATACATAAGAAAAGCAAACAACAATTTTCAGTTACCAGCAAATACTCCCCATAGGTAGTAAAGGGTAGAAGACATAGGTACGTACCAACAAGTAAGAGGGGAAGGAGGGAGGGTAACCTGGACTGCAGCACTGTTTACACTCGAACGTCTACATTTATGGTAGGTACAAAACTGTACTATGTTCATCATGTTACACTGTTGCAGTCATTATACTTGGGTGGAATTCCAAAGCTGAGGTAGGGTGGCTGGTTCTATAAGGCATTAGGGGTGGCTATAAGGCCCTGCGGCACAGCAGTGGTGAAGCCAGCTCTGGATTTGGAGTATAAAGGCAAATGGTAATGCTTGGTGAAGGTATGCACATTACTCTATGTTGCTGCTTCCAAAATATCCTTGGTAGGTACTCCTCTGAGGTAGGCAGTTGAAGTGGCTGTTGCCCTGGTGGAGTGAGATCTAATGCTGCTAGGTATAGGTTTCCCATGGTGTGTACAGCAGAAACTTATACAATGTCCTATCCATTTTGAAATAGTCTGTTTTGAAATGGCTTTTCCCTGTGCTCCTGCAGCATACGCTACCAATAATTGCTCAGATTTTCTGAAAGCTTTGGTTTTGTCCAAGTAGAAGCGTAACTGCCTGTGAATGTCCAAAGAATGCAGTAGTCTCTCCCCTTTATTCTGTGGTTTTGGATAGAAAGTTGGCAAGTGAATAGTTTGGTTTAGAGCCACACTTGATACCACCTTTGGAATAAATGTAGGGTTAGTTCTTAAAGACACCCTGTCCTGGTGGAAAATGAGGAAAGGTTCCACTGCCATTAGTGCCTGTAATTCTGAAACTCTTCGTGCTGATGTTATTGCCAGTAGCAGAGCAGTTTTCCAAGAGATATATTTTAATTCTGCTGTGTTAGCTGGCTCAAAAGGAGGTAAACTTAATTTTTCCAAAACAAAGTTGAGGTCCCAGGTTGGAGTAGGTGCTCTACGGGACGGTCTTATGTTTTTAGCCCCTCTGAGGTACTGTTTGAGCAAAGGATTAGAGAAAATTGGTGGATCCGTGTTGTAATGAGCAGAAATGGCAGAGGTGTGGATCTTGATGGATGAAAAGGAACGGCCCTTGTCCAGCATCTCAGTTAAATATTGTAGTATCTGAGGAATATTTGGGACAAGAGGGTCAAGGCTGTGAGCCTGGTTCCAGGCACAGAATCTCTTCCATTTATCCGAGTATGCTTTCCTGGTGCTAGGCCTTCTGGCCTCCAGAATGACATCCATAACAGCTTTGGAGAGAGGCATTGCTTGCTTGACTAAGGAATTTTCCATGCAGCTAGGTTTAAGGTCTTTAGCTGGCTGTGAAGTATCTGATTGTTGTGCTGAGTCAGCAAAAGAGGTATCTGAGGCAAAATCCAGGGTGGTTCTTGTGCTAAGTTCTTTAAGATTGGGTACCAGTGCTGGCGTGGCCAGTCTGGTGCAATCAGGATCATCTTTGGCTCTTCTTGCCTGGCTTTTATGAGTACCTTTGGAAGGAGAGGTACAGGTGGGAAGGCGTATACTTGTAGGTTTTTCCAGTTGAATGAGAGGGCATCCACTTTCCATGCTTGTGGATGGTAACTCCTTGTGCAGTATTTCTGTAGCTGGCAGTTCATTGGGGATGCAAACAGATCTATGTCCGGGCTCCACCATTTCTGTGTTATCATTCTGAATATTTGTGGATTCAATTCCCATTCGTGGGGATCCATGATGTTTCTGCTTATGTCGTCTGCCAGTGTATTTTTCTCTCCTGGCAGGAATTGTGCTTGCAGATTAACTTGGTAGTCTAGAGCTGTGTTCCACAAGGTCATGGCTTGCCTGCAGAGGGGGTAGGAGTGTGTGCCCCCTTGCTTGTTTATGTACCACATAACTGTGGTGTTGTCTGTCTTTAGTAGTAGTTGTCCTGGATGCAGCAGGTCCTTGAAAGCTACAAGCACATTTTGTACAGCTAGCATCTCTTTTTGATTGATGTGAAGATGCCTTTGTTCTGCGGGCCACTAGCCCTGAATACATTTTCCTGCCATGTGTGCTCCCCAGGCGTAATCCGATGCATCTGTTGTCAGTGTTTGCCTGGCTGTGGGTTGAGTGAAAGGCTGTCCCTTGTTGAGGTGACAAGCTTGAGCCCACCATCGAAACTCCTGTTGAAGGCAAGGAATTAGTGGTATAACTATTTCCAAACTTTGACAGTGTTGAGACCATACACTCTTTAGGTACCATTGTAGTTTCCTCATATGCAGTCTGGCATATGGAATTAGTAGTATGCAAGATGCCATGTAACCCAAGGCCTGCAGAATTTTTCTTGCAGGGAGTTGGGTCTTTGTTGCCATCAATTGAAAGTATTGAGTCAGTTGTCCTTGCTTGTCTGGCGTGAGATAAGCCATCTGGGCCGTTGTGTTTAAGTTGGCACTCAGGAATATTATCTGTTGTGAGGGCACTAGTTTTGATTTCTTTTCATTTACTGTGTACCCCAGGCAACTTAATAACTTTTTTACGAACACCAGATGCTTTAGAAGAATGTCCTTGCTCTCTGCTTGAATCAGGCAGTCATCCAGGTACGGAAAAATTTTAATTCCTTTCTGTCTGCAAAATGCAATTACTGATGCCAGGCACTTTGTGAAGACCCTGGGTGCAGTAGATAAGCCAAAGGGCAGTGCAGAGAATTGATAGTGCATTGAACCAGCTATGAATCTGAGGTATCTTCTGCAATTTTGTCTGATAGGGACATGCAGGTATGCCTCCTTGAGGTCCAAGGTCACGAGCCAAGCTTTCTTGCCCAGCATGGGAAGAAGCTGCTGCAGTGTCAACATTTTGAATTTCGGAACATCCAGGTAAGTGTTTAGAGAAGAAAGATCCAGAATGGGCCTCCTGGGAACCAGAAAGAGTCTTGAGTAAAATCCTTGTCCTTGCTCCTGTGGTGGTACCTTTTGAATAGCTCTCATGTCCATGAGTGCTGTAATTTGTTTTTGAGCCTCTGCCCATTGATTTGGTGGCAGATTTGGCATTCCTTTTAACCTTGTCAGAGTGTGAAAGTGGAACCTGTAACCTTGAGATACAATGTTGAGAACCCATTTGTCTTTGGTGATCCAATGCCAGTTGCGATAGAAAAGTGCCAGTTTTCCTCCTAAGGGGGCTGCCAAGAGACAGCTGTTTGGCAGCTGTAGTGGGAAGTCATTGAGGCTGCTTTTTATATGGTTGGGGCCTGTCTTCCCCTTCTTTCTGGCCTGGTGCACCCCATTGTCGAAGCCTGTAAGGACCTTGTGTTTGACCTCTACCTCTTGGACGTCTGTATCTGCCCCTTTGAGGTCTGTCTGTAACTGGAAAGGACCAATTCTTTGTTGGCCAATTTCTGCTAAATCGAGGAGGCTGAACCTGTAAGAAATCCTTCACCATTTGCATAGATTTTGCCTTATCCTCCATCTTCTTTAATACCTCTTCTGCCTTAACTCCAAACAACACATCCCGCTGCAAAAGTGCATCCAATAATTTTGCTTTAACATGATCTGGTAACGTATGTTCTTTTAACCAAGCATGTCTTCTAATGACAGAGCCTGTAACTGCTGCTCTACAGGAGGCCTCTAAAGAATCAAAACCACATTGCAAAGTATGTTTTCCCACTTGTTCAGCTGCATGCAATAAATCCTGCATTTCTTTAAAATTAGGAGGATCTGAATCTGGAAGCATTTTTTGTTTCAACTGAGACATCAAAAATTGCTGATATTTTAGCATGTGAAACTGGCAATTTAAGGCTCTCATTGCTAAAGTTGCAGACGTATATACTTTCTTTCCCCTATACACATCATCCACAATATCTAAAACTGGCAGAATAGCAAGGGGTCTGTGTTGAGGTAATAAAAGGAAGTCTCTGAGCCTTTTCTTGGATTCTGAGTAATCCTGGCCTTCCCAATGGAAATGCTTCCTCGTTTCCCCATGGATGGAATGGATTCCTCAGCATCAGAATCCTCATAAGGGGGTAAAGAATATCCTAGGTCTGAGGATGAATCTGAAGAAATGGACACCTGTTCGGATGATTCATAGTCTGCATCCTGTCTGGGCCTTTTATCAGGTGGGGGGTGGGACCCCCTGATCAGGGTGATTAGGTCTTCGGCCATTTTGAGCATTTGTTTCTTAGGCATGGAGGCCTGTCCTGGAGAATGCTGTATTTGTTTCTTTGTTTTTAAGGGAGGCTTAGGCTTAGCAGAGGATTTAATGCTTAACTGAGTAGGTCTGAAAACACCCTGTGAAGCTGTGGATTACTGAGCTACTTCAGTTCCCTCTGAAGGGTTAGTTTCAGTAGGCTGAAAAACTTGTGCGTCCGAAGGCCCAGCCAGCTCCATGTGGGAGTCGGAGGCGGCCTGTGGTTCTGTAGAAGCGGTCATCAGGGGCTGCGAAGGTGCCTCACTGAAAACCGGAGAACCTGCGACCGGCCTAGAAGAGGCCTCGTCGTCAGTTTTGGGCCTCGGATGCCTGTCCTTGTCTTTGCGCTTTTTATGTATTCCAGTCGTCGGCAAGTTCCGACGGCATGGTGTAATTGAATTTTCTGCCAAAATAATGTCGGGCAAAATCAAACCGACGTTTAATAGTGTGCTTGTTAAACCTAGCACAAAACCAACAACCAGTGACGTCGTGGTCTGGGCCTAGGCATGGGATACAATAGGAATGGAAATCCTTATGAGGTATTTGCTTCCCACAAGAAATACAGTTATTAACTTTTACTGACATCGGTCTGAGGCAAGAAAAAGTTTCCCCAACGGGGTACTTAGCTTTGTAGAAGACTTCGGTTCTGGATTCGGAATGAAAATCTCATGAGTCGGCCGAACGGCACTTGCGAACTGCTTTTGCTTCGGGCACCGCGTGGCAAGAAAGACTGAAGAAAATGGCGTCGGCTGCACTTTATATACCCCTGTCGCACTGACGTCAGGGAGGAGGCGACAGCAACCGACGCTGGACCAAGACTTTGGAACACAGGCCGACTGGGGAACCGCCTGACGGCAGGATAACCCAAGTGTAATGACTGCAGCAGTGTAACACGATGAACATCAGCACCTTAATTAAAATAACTGTACAACAAAGCCGCTTCCCTCCACAAAAAAAAAAAAAAAATTAATGAAAACAAACAGCAGAATTTTGGGGATGAGGAAAGGGCTTCCTATAAATCTCTGAATCCCACAACTTATTATAATTAATTCTGAGGTATCTGCATCTCAGAAAAAAACAGAAAACTCTCCCCCCTGTAATGACCCCTCCCAATAAGAATAAATATATTGCCCACCAGAGTATGTGACATGCCAATGCAACACACCACCATAGCAAGTTAAAATCAAATGCCCATAGATAAAAAAAAAAAAAAAAAAAGAGCATAAGCAGTGCTGCAGTAAATGTATAGTGCTGCTCATTTTGGCAAAATGGATGACTAGCAAACATCTTCACTGTTCAACACAAATATAGGATTCCCACCTCTCACACTGGGCCATGACAACATTTCCTTTAACCAGTTTCAAAACTCCCATTCAGTCCCCTACTATCATATCCAAGATGGCAACAGGAACAAAGATTGAAGACCGGCTACACAGACCTGCAAGGCACCAGGGAAATGAAAATTGTGATGGAGTGAAAGGCAAAAAAAAAAACACGAAGGAATACGCTGCAGAAGACTCTTGTAAAAGGAGATAATCAAATATATGTACCACATACACTGACAACCAATTAAGATACAAGAAAAAGGACAATTACTGTGCCAAATAGGACCACGTATGAAACAAAATACGAGCAAACGACTTTTTAAATGAAAGGCTGATGGTCAGTCTCATGACATGTTAAATCTCTTTAAGACTTTCAAATGGTCTGAATGGTTCTATTTGGCAGTGCTACATTGGTTGCTTCAATTAAATTGTTTCACCAGTAGTTTTTAAAGGCTGAGGCTTCAGTGCCATTAAATTAAGAGACTGGGTGATGGGATTCAAACTTAAGTCTCCAGGTTTGCAGCCAAGAATCTTAATCATTGCAGTGAGGTATAATGATTAATTAGGTAAAATGGACTGAGTGATAACATTTACACTTCTGTCGTCACATTATGCTTGCAGATAATTTCAAAGATTTTGTTTGTGTGGTGGAAGACAGAAATATAGAACAAATTCACAACATTATGACAGAACTCTAGAGCAAGAAACTGCTAAAATAATTCCACAATAGCCAGTAAGGAAACAGTCTCCAATACAGGTTTTTACTGATTGAGCGCTTTCATTCTTTTATTTAACTAAAACTTCATCAGAGTTGTTTATATGCTGGAATTTTGGGGTGCTCACAGAATTATGGGACTGTAACTTGCCAGTGTCATGACTTACATTAAATAATGCACAACATCTAAGACTCCAGCTGTGGACACTGCAGACATACATACATCTGATTGGCAATGCCAAGGAAAACATGAAAGTTTAGAGTGCAACATAGTGCATAAACAGGCAGGTATCAGATCCATGGTTGTACTAAGTCCTTCAATAGTTTGAGAGCAGGGACAATCATGTAGAGAGAGCTAGCAAGAGGTTAAGGGCTCCCTAGTATCTCATGCACATTCCCTTCAGCCAGGTTGACAAGGGAAGTTAATGCGCTCTAGAATATTTTACGACAAACTGTGGCAGAATTAAAATGGGGAGGTGATAACAAAAGTGTAAAACTAAGGCAGGGCCACTGCGTTTGTTTATTTATTCTGCCACTCTAGTAACCACCAAATAAAAATTTCTACTGACGAGAAAAAGGGCTGAATCTTCCCTCCCATAATAGTTTATAGTTACTTAACTCTCAGGTCAAATCACCATAAAAGATGGATACCATCAATAGGGAATAGACACTCTGCTATCAGCCAAGGTTGTTTTGTTCTAAGCAGTGTACAGCAAATTACTTCCAAAAGAATGTGTGTATTCTCTGCAACAATTTGTTTTCTAAATCCTTCTAGTACTGTTTTTCATCCCTACTTTAGTGGGTATGTTCTTGTTTCTCTCTCTCACTTCCTTTCCTTAATTTTGTTCTGTACCAGTGAAGCCTGCCATGGCCAGAATCCAATGCGATATTAACTGTATGCTTTGCATACCATTCAATGCCCAGGGTTTTGTTCTGTTCCTCACAAAAGTTGTGTTTTTATGGCAAATCACTTAGGACTGAAATCACTAAATAATGAAATACTTTTTCTGAGTTTCAGACTTCATATTCTTCAGAAAATGCATGCTAACACAAAACCTGTTACTATAGCAACTTTCTAAGTTTATAAGTGCAATATTTAAAATGTGTCCGTATCTTTGGGCCTTTGTCCCCCCATTATTTTATGCATTGTCCAGATTTCTTGTGTCAAGAGGTTGTGAGGTATGATGCTCTGTCTGAACGACATGTCATCTGTATCATTTTTTAATTACAGCACTGATTCACATATAGTGATGTTGCTTATTTGTTCTCAAAACGATGTGTCTTTCTAAACCACAGCATATTCAGCTCGCATTTTTTACTACTACACTAACTTGCTTGATGTCCATAACCTTTCTTTCTAGCTACAAATGTCTGATTAAGTCACTGCATTTGGCTTACCGAATATGTAGGGAATGAATTACTTCTGTGATATGTTTTTTGTGTGACTACTATGCAAAGCTTTCCTTCCCAGGCCTTAGGTTTGCCCAGAGAGAGAGAGAGATCATGGTTATTAAAATATGAATGAATGAATAAATGAATTAACAAATAAATAAAGAAGTTAGTTAATAATTAATTAATTAATTAATTAGTTAATTAATTAATTAATTAATTAAATGAAGTTTGTGGGATGGAAGTATATATACTATTTAGCTGTAACCTGTTTCTGAACTTACATACAGTGCTGTAAAGGGACCCCTCTGTTTGTTCATGACATCAGTATCCATCAGCTTCTTACTTCCATTTTACTGTCATGCTGGAAATATAAGATAAAGCAAATTATAAATACCACCTTAAAAGTTTATTATTGTTACAGCCTCACTAACTATAGAAAAAAGCTTCTATTGAGCAATGGCCTGAATGTTAGAATGTGTCTTTTGGCCATATACAGGGAATGTTGGACGGGTGTTAAGGTGGTTATTTGGCACTTCTTTTGCATACCTGGACCCCCAAGGCGCTTAAATGATTTTGATCTGCAAACCTGAGGATAATCTACCACACTGCATACAGAGATAAGAATGTTTCTTGTGCATTAAGTATGTTTATGAACTTGAATGAAACCTAAAACTGATTGTTTGTCCTTGCCTAGCATATTAGATAGATAATTCTACAGGACAGTCAGATCTTGCTGTTTGTTGATTCATCTCTGTTGTGGTAAGGGCTTACTTCTATGCCCAGGAAATCTTCCATTCATCTTTATTTCTCTCCTGGTTACAAATTAGCTATACTAGCAAAACACATAAGCAACAATACCAAACACAGTGTTATTTTTTAACTAAAGACCATCTAGTGATGTGATGATGTCCAATGCAAGAGGCAGGGGGCATCTTCATAAATTCTTCGGAAGGACAATTATCCATTAATAACATCCATGCCAGGCAGTATTGCCACATTTAGAAAGCTATCACGTTGAGGAAAATAATATACACTTAGAAACTGTTTCTCAAACAATTACATTTATGTATAGTTTCCACATCAAATAAATCTTTCAAATCCATCTAGAAAGGATTTTTAAAAGGAAAACAATAGGTTGTATACAGTTGTCGCTGCATAGAACTCAGCAGCACTCTATCATTACCTAATACATACATATGTGTTTTTATATATACATATATATATATATATATATGTGTGTGTGTGTGTGTGTGTGTGTGTGTATATGTATATATATATATATATATATATATATATATATATATATATATATATATATATATATATATATATACACACACACACACACATATATATATATATATATATATATATATATATATATATACATATATATATATATATATATATATATGATCACATTCACATTGCCAGAAGTAGAGTTCTCCAGACTACGTTTTGCCTGGACCATAACTCCGAATTTACACTACTCTGAAATGGCATTTTGCTATCGCACTGCAGTATGTATGAGCAAATATATTTAAGAATTATTTGGATACAAGTGCAGCTGTCCTAGGGACCCCAGTTAAACCATATCTGCAGACATCTCCATCTATTTGCATGTAACCTTATAGGACTAGTACTGCCTTTGCCATTTGTTTATTACTCTGGAGCTCATTCCCTGACAGCAGATGTAACTTTGAAAATCTGTTAAAATGTATTTTATTAGGGGCTACATTTGGGGATCATCATCATCATTACTTTTCTTTTTGTTTGATTTCTTATTTTCAAACTTATTAGGGAATGTATACTTGTTTGGGGTAAAAGGAATACTGATCAAAAAATAAAAAGAAAAAGAAAAACAATGGTTGTACCTAGCTCATTACTGTGTGCATGTATTACTTGTTCTTGTTCATGTACATCCATGTTTATTTGCTGCCGTTTGACCCATGCCAAGGCTGCAAATAGCTGTGTTTAGGACTACTACATATAACCATTAACAAAGGAAATCAATCAAATAAATAGGATTGTTGATCTGGCAAGCTTCACTTGAAACTCCTAACAAAGAATTGAAAAAATTCAAATGTGCATATTTTCATATACTTCTGACATATACCTGAGCAGTTTTGGGTTTCACTTTAACTAAATAGCTGTGTTCCCTAGCTTTCTGTCTCCGTTACACTGCACAGAGTACTTTACCTCCGCTGTATATTTGACTTTACTTGATGGGTTTGCGTGCTAGAGTGATACATCACAGAATGATATTTCTGGACAGAGTAATGACACAGCCGTACTATATACCACTGTAGAATCACAATGGACCACAGCTCTCAACTATCCCTGATTTTACCTCATTATTGAGGTCCGTTCCTCATGAAATTTGTGCTTTACTGGCAAACTGTTAAGAACTGCACACACTAAACAAAGACAGACATTTGAGTTTTCAGACTTCATGTCATTCAAAAAATGCATGCTACTGTAAGGCCTTTTATTTACCCCTTTTTATGTCCCTGATTTCGGATCTATAACCCCTTTTTATGTCCCTGATTTCGGATCTATAACCCTATTTATGTCCCTGATTTTGGATCTATAACCCCTTTTTATGTCCCTGATTTTGGATCTATAACCCCTTTTTATGTCCCTGATTTTGGATCTATAACCCCTTTTTATGTCCCTGATTTTGGATCTATAACCCCTTTTTATGTCCCTGATTTCGGATCTATAACCCCTTTTTATGTCCCTGATTTCAGATCTATATCCGCGTTATTTTTTTGTCATTTTCCCTGATTCTTGCGCTAAGAGGATGACAGGTATTCATTCTGTCTGGAGAGAATAATGGCCTATTTCACAGCCTAGTGTTCAAGTATGTGAGAGTCTGGACAGACAGGAGAGAGTTACCTGCTGACAAGTAAAATGTAATGGAAGAATCTGTAACTGACTACTTAAAACATAGTGCAATGAAACTGCATACAATAGTGTATGCTTCTGTTCTGATTTATACATGCATGTAGGGAGAATTATTTAACTTTAATGACTTTTTATTGAGCAAAGATTGATGTATGAAGGCAAAATGAAGGCCATGTTTGGTGTGTAAAGATAAGGATGTGTTTATAAGGAATAATTTGTTTAGTGTGAATATAGCTGACTAAGATGATCTTGGACACAATGATAGGAATACCACTGTTTTTTGAGGAGGGATTTTCTGAAACTGGATTCCTTGGCACAGCAGTGCTGAAAGTATATATTGTAGGCTGGGAAGTGGGTAGTGAGATAGTTAATGAGTATCAGCATACCCAATAGGTATGGTCTAGGAGTGTCCCCACAACACAATAAGGCACAACTCCTTCCAACCCCACATGCAAGCCCATTCTTGCATCTCTTCCAAGTCCTGGTCTCTACTGGGGCTGCAAAAGATATATGATTATCACCAGTGAGCCACTCCATCTCACCCACAATGCAAGAGAGACATCTGTGGGTAAAGTTTAGTCATTCTTCTACCCCACGGCTCGCTCACACACACACACACACACACACACACACACACACACACACACACACACACACACACACACGTACACAGGCACACACATGTCTCAGAATATTGAATGTTCTCTTCCCCAAACTACTATTCATCCAGACTACAGGACTAAACATTCCATTCAGTGAATGCTAATTTTGCAGAGTTCCACATTGTCAAATTGTCATAGTGGGCCAACATCGGCGACATTACAATAGCCGGTGAATAAGAAAAGTAAACAGAAGAAGACTCACCCTCACACACAAAAACAGCTTTTGCAGGGGGGTAAGCCCCCTGCACCCCACACACTCCCTGCTTATTATAATATATATATATATATATATATATATATATATATATATATATATATATATATATATATATATACCAACTCTGAGATCACACTATAATAGGGAACAGGGCAAATTTCCTGATCCCCACTGTAACACAGTCTCAGCAAGAATGGCAAAGCAGATTTTGTGGTGTGTGTGGGTGAGTGTTCTTTTCTGTTTACTTTTGTTATTCACTGGGTATTGTAATGTCTGTGATGTTGGCCAACTATGGCAATTCGAGAATGTGGAACTCATTGAAATTAGCATTCATTGAATGAAATGTTCACTCCTGTGGTATCAATAAATAGAAGTTTGGGGAAGAAAACATTCAATGCTTTCAGATAGACCCCCTCCCACTCCCACAGACATGTATGACCACACGCACACTAGCTCCTGCAGTTAGATTTTCAAGCCACTAAATGAGCATGGAACTTCCTGGGCTACAGTTATGGCTTTAACCCACTACATCAGTAAAACAAGCCAGAGTGTGGTGGTGTAGGGAAAAAGCTCACCTGTGACGGATGGATGGGGTTGTACTACAATTCTGAGATTTTTATTTTTCAGTTTAGTAGATTTTCATTCAGGCATACATTACGATAAGGCCGCATATGATTCACAGTTAGAGAATCAGACTTCAGCACACTGTAGTCCACTGATACTAACAGATAAAACAGCAGCACTTTTAGCAATTTTATTTGCTGGTTACTACTGAGAGAAAAGTGCCAAACATAGAATCTGCTACAACAACCTGGGCGCAAACGAGCAGAAATCCCATTTTCTAAGGTTATTTAATAATCCAGAAGATAAAAGAAAATGCAGAATAAAATTTTGTTCCAAAGAGGGAGAATCAGAGCCTTCAGTTGAACATCAGAATTACCCCGCATGTGGTAAAAATGCAAATACAGTTACATTATGAATAATGGGGATTATGCAAGCTCACTTCAGTTTTTGGGTTTTGCTTCTATCAGTAACACATTATTATTCTAAGGAAGACTGTGACAATTTTCCTGAACAGTGAAAGAATGTCTGCCTGTGACAGTTAAGAAGCTTAACTTGCAGTGACATTGATTTTATTTATTTTTTTTTTATTTTTACTCCTATGCTCACCCATACAGAGGTTGCTTTTAAGCTGACACCATGATGACAATGGCTGTTATTCTCTCATTTTATTTCATAAAATCAAAATAATGTTTATATTACATTTTATGAAGGAGCATAAAAAATCTGCTGCAAAAACTGTGTGTATACCTGTTACTATGGTAAGGTCGAAGTGGGTTTGGCTGAACTCACTTCAGTCAAAGTCCGGAGACCAAACGCGACAATGTCGAACCCGACATTGGTAAAGCACGAATCTCGCCCCTCTCTCGACCCATGTTAAAGCCCGTTTCAAGGTTGAAGACAAGTCGTATTTCGATAATGTTGGAATTCAACATTGTCATTTTCGCGTACGTGGGTCGACGATTCCATCATTCGATGGGGTCCAGTTCGACCATACCATAGTAAACCACATATATATATATATATATATATATATATATATATATATATATATACATATATACATATACATAAGTTCATAGGTAGGTACTAGGCTATCTGCCCAAAGGCATTTATAAGCCTAGCCGGAATGTGTTGGCTTTCACCGCCCCCTTAGATTAGTTCCTTGTGCCTATGTCCAGCAGAGCCACTGAAGTGATCCCCAGGGTAAACTTTCTGTTTCCCATCCACTCGTTAAGATTTCTCTTGAAGAGTGTTAGCGAGGAGCTCTGCCTAATGTAGATTGAAATCTTGCTCCAGAGCATGGGAAGTTTCTGGGACAGGAATCTATTCCTCCAGCACATCCTATTTACTGTTGTGGTGAGGTTAAATCCCTAGAGCGTGTGGCTTGAGGGGATATCATTTTCTTTAGTTGGAGCATGTCCATCAATTCTGAGTTGGACATGGCCTTGTATGTCAGGCATAGATCACCTCTGAGCAGGTGGTATGCAACCGAGTACATCTGGAGTTTCTACAGTCGAGCTGCATAGGGCATCTGTTTGAGACCAGTGATCCTCTTGGTGAGGTACTTCTGTGGTCTTTCCAGCTGTTGCAGCTGTCTTGTAAGGTACATCCCAAATGGGGCATTGTACTCTATGATGGGTCTGATGAGTGATGCGTAGAGGGGCACAATGACCTATTTTGATCTGGATGCAAACCCTTTTCTGATTAGGTGGGCCACATAGAAGGATTTTCTAACCACTTTGGCAATGTGATTATCAAAGGAGAGATTACTATCTACTTGGGTCCCCAGATCCCTTATTATGTCTTCTGTATTTAGGGGGCTACCACCTATGTGGTAGTTTGTGGGTACTTTGTTTTTTCCAAAGGGGATGACTATGCACTTTTTGGCATTTAGCTTGAGGCCATGGTTTTGACACCAGGCATCTGTCTCAGTGAGACCCTTTTGGAGGATGTCTGTGTCAGCTGGAGAGTCAATTATAGCCCCTAGTTTGCTGTCGTCTGCGAACTTGGTCAGCCATAGACCTCCTATGCTTGCCTGTACCTCTGAGAAGTACATGCCGAACAGGAGGGGTCCTAGTACTGAGCCCTGGGGAAAGCCACTTGTAACCAGTTTAGAGTCAGACCTAGCTCCAGCAACTCTTACCGTGTGGGTTCTGTCCGTGAGCCAGTTGGCAACCCATCTCGTGACATAGGGGTTTATGTTCAGGCTGGTGAGCTTGTCTATAATACCAGAATGTTGAATGGTGTTGAAGGCCTTTGCGAGGTCTAGGTAGGCTGTGTGGACCACCTTGCCCTCGTCTATAGCCTTGGTAACTATCTCAAAGAAGTCCACCAGGTTTAGGAGGCATGATCTGCTCTTAACAAAGCTGAACTGGGTAGGGTCCAGTGTTCGGAGGTTCCCAATGTCTCTGTTAATGAGATCCATGATTATGCGCTCCATAGTCTTGCAGACCAAGCTAGTCAGGTTTATAGGGTGATAGTTCCCGACATACATATACACACACACACACACACACACACACACACATATATATCTGTACATACATATAAATAAACACATGCACACTTACGTGTTTGTGTGTATACCACATGTGTATATATACCACATGTGTGTGTGTGTGTATATATATATATATATATATATATATATATATATATATATGGATCTACCTCACTAGGTCAACACATGACAGTGCTGACAGCAAGAAAGCTATCTGCAATACTGACACTAAACTACACATGTGCGAGTAAAATCCTCGCATGCGACCAACAAAACAAAATAATATAATTTTTTGCAGGGGGAAAGCTCCCTTGTGCCCCTATACCCCCTGCTAATTATATATACTAACTCTGAAATTTTACAATCGCTGGAGAAAGGAAATAATTCCTCACCCACGAATTGTCGATCTTTTGGATATGTTGACTTTTTGCAGTCAACTTTCTGGCTGTTGATATTCTGGTGTGTTGACCCACTGAGATGTTACTACGTACATATATCAATATCTATCTATTCTATATTTCCTTAGATATATAAAAAAAAAAGATCATCCCGGAAATTCAATAACGCCTACACTAAGTGTACACCATTCTGAGTGAATGGACACCAAAAACATAACTCACAACTTCTTCCCCCTAATTTTAGTTTTCCTACTGATATTCTTGCAGCTTTAAATAATGACAGGGATTCATAAAGGTTAAATATATATTTTATTACACATTATGTACCTACTATATATTTATCATATAGCTAAGAAAATATATAATACGGGTGTCATGCAGTTGACTGAGAGTTCAGGTGGAAAAAGCTGGTACAGCACATGAAATATTTTTTTATGTGCAAGATGAAGGAATTTTCACTGTTCTCACAGTAATGCAATGTGATTTCAGAACTGGTATATATGATTAGCAGGGGACATGGTTTTATTTTACAATTTGTTGGAGTTCAAGCAGTTATACACTATAAGATGTTATTGTTTCAATTATTCCTCTTACACCTATATAATATTTACAACAACAAATAGCATAGTAAGGCAGTGATTATCATAAGTAGTGAGAATGGATTTTTTGGTTGGATAATTGACAAGTATAGCACACATGTTTCAAGGCAAGAAAGGGCACAGTCTTATGGCTACTGATGATAATACGCAGGACATCTGACACAGATGGACAAAAAAGAATAATGCAGCAGTAATGGCATTCTTGCTTCATCACAACCCTGAACCTGAACCTGCCCATTTTTCAGTCTCAGGATCAGAAAAACTACTAGTCAGCAAACAATATTTAGCTCACAACAGACAGACAAAGACAAAACATGCCAGAGGGCTCCAGGCAATATTCAAGGCATTAGTGGGTCCATCAACGTGTGGACAAATGCCAACTGAGTAAGGGTTGCTGCAAAAAACACAGCTCTACACATTCTAGGGAATGAGGTCTGACATACACGTACATTCTTGTAAGCCTGAACTGCTGCAGAGGCTTTCAAGTTTCAAGCCTTGCTATTTATAACACAGTCAATCAGTCGTTCTCGAGTGACTTACAAACCAACAAAAGATCGTTTTTGCTGTTGTTAAATGAGGCAGAGATTTGCTGAGTTAACATTTCATCACACTGCAAAGTTTCAAGCAATACTGCAATAAAAAATGCTGCCCTCCTCACATACACAAAGCACTATCTTCAGCCAAAATTAATAAAAGTATCAGCACACCTGTCAAATCTATTTTTCTGTCTACCTCATATTTTGCACTGTTAAAGGTTACAAGTTTTTTTTAAATTCTGACTAAACTTGCTACCTTTTTTCATATCGAAGAAATTCAACACTACATAATTTGTACAGTGATTTTTTTTTCTTTTTTTTATGATGAAACTTTATTTTTAAACACAAACTAAAACTGCAGGAGAATGGAATATTTAAATCATTCAAAAGTATAGCCTAACATCTGCTTGATGTCTCTGCATTTCTGATTTTATTAAAGTTCTGGATTCCGTTGGCATTTGCTAACTTTTTAAACAAAAATGTCTGCACTCTTTTTCAGTGAAAAAAAAAAACTTGACAGATTTCAAACACAGCATTCTTTTCTGAAGTAAGGTAACAGTCGCTCTAGCAGTAAACGTCCAAGTGATGCAGTCATCATCACATCTTTATCTCCTTGCCCCTGCTTTCTAGCTGCCTAAATCAACCTGCCCATCATTTTACTGTCTTGTCTCTCCCTTCTTTCATATCCTTTCACTTCTGTTCTCAGCCACCAGCTTCAAAGAAATCCACTGCTGCCATGACAGAGAATACTGACACGACAAACTCATTCAAAAAACATGAACATACCGCGGTGGGCTTCACAGAGCACATCACAGGCATATCCTGATACCAGTGGCAGGATGTTGTGTAGTTTGCAGCTATTTTGTGTTACAACATTCCTTTCTGCAGGCAGAATTCAAAATGCATCTTCATGACTCAAGATTAGAAATATGAAACTCTTTTGATAGTTCTATTAAACAATGTCACCATACTCCTATACATATTGTACTGTGTTAGCATTTCTGTTTTGGTCATAATGAATACATTACCAGCAGCAACCCAGAACTGTTGGAACAAGACTTGAGCAAAAAATAACATGTTGAACTAAGTCAGGATATTCTGTCTAGCATACCGGAGTAATCTTCTGGCAAATGTATTTATAAATAGCAAAAATAAAAAAAAGACTTCTATCCACGCGGCCTTTGGCTGTGAATTCAGTCACTGCCAGAGGTACTCAGTCCCTCCAGATTAATATATGGGCATACTGTGTATAACACACACACACACACACACACACACACACACACACACACACACACACACATATATATTAGCATTTAGACTGTGTGTGTGAGCACAACCTCAACCACACACATATGTATATATATATATATATATATATATATATATATATATATATATATATATATTAATATATATATATATGCTTGTTTCTAGTGTAGGTTAATTTTGTGTGTGTGTGTGTGGAGGGGTAGTTATGTGTATGTGAGTGTGTGTACGTAAGTGTCGGGATTTTGAATTTCGCGGTTATGAGCATTTGGGATTGTGGTGTTTCGGCTTTATGATCTCGATATTCTGAAATTCGGTATTTCAGAATTTCAATATTATAAAGTGAACCCATATATATATATATATATATATATATATATATATATATATATATATATAGACACTCCCACCAATATTTTCAGGTAATTAAAAGGAAATAGAAGACAATATGGTTAATGGCAAGTAACAATTCACTTTGAAATGTAAATATGTATGCCAAAGGAAATCTGGTTTCTCACCTGTTAATAAAAGCTTTTGCATGTTACACTATCTTATGCCACATGCCTTGCTTATTTACATTTTCATAACCGTGTTAACATATTTTGTACATCTGTTTTCATGGCTTTGTTTCCTTACGGATGGCTAAACAAAGCACAGGGGAACATTTCCGCATTTCCGTTAAGATACACAAAAAAGCTGCCCACGACAGTTCTGAAACATCACATGCATCAAACAGCTATAGGTGCAGAAGAATAAATGTATTCACATGGGACTTTATCAAAGGCATTAAAAGTGCGCAACACACAAGGCAAACAGACGCAAACAGAATTTTTAATATAAGACTGAAGTCATTTCATTTGAAACTGGAAATTATCAAAGGAACACGTTTAACTTCTTACAATGATCGTGATTCAACAGAGTCATAGCTTGTTATTAGGTATGCAACCCGTGAAACTTTTATGGAGCCTTGCTCAAATTCGCAATTGTCACAAAGCACTGTCTGATTAAATATATGTTTAAGTGATTTGCTGAAGGTCATGTAGCAGGCACAGTAGGCAAGTGAGGGTAGAAAGATTCAAAGTCTGTACCCTTGGCACAGGAAACAGCTCATTAACAAGTCAGGGCTTTAGGCCCCTGGCAACATCCACTTTCATAAACATTTATATCTCCATATTTTTCATCAAAAAATGTAACTCTATAACACTAATACTATAACAATAATAATGATTATAATAAAAATAATAATAGCACAATGCATTTTTTGCTTTATACCTAAACTAGAATATGTACTAAAATGTTACCCTACTGATGGATGAAGCTTGAACGCTTGAGTTTCAACAGCTCAAGCTTCATCTTGCCGATGATCAGAGTTCCTCTGTAGGAAGTCACTTTCAGCAACTTGTGATGAAAGTAATTCCCTTTTCTGGGATAATTTCTCCCTTTTTTGAGTAAGTGCAACCTTGAAGTTGGTATATATAAGTTTAGGGATGTGTGTGTGTGTGTGTGTGCCCCCCCCCCTGCAAAAACGTTTTTTTTGGCAAGCTTTTTGTGCAAATGCAGTTCAGGGATTCTGACTGGTGCATTCGCTTTTATCCACCCATAGTGGAAGTTACCTAAAATACTCCATTCATACAAACTACCACAAACAACATTTGTTTATTTTTAACACTGCCACACATAACACTGAACACCACTGTGTTACCCTGCAAAAGCAAACTGGCTGTTAATTATTGATTGTGTAATATTCCTGTTATCTTCCTTAACATTTAGCCTACTACACAGCAGGTACAGGTGTACACTAAGAAACAAACTAAGCAGTAGAATTTCCCCTTCCAAATTCAGAAGTAATATCAATGGAAGTTTAACTTTTCAAGGGCCCTAATACATAAACAAATTGGAATTATTTTCCAGAAAATAGCAATGACACAAACTGCTCTCCTTTTAGGAAAAAGATGACAAACTATTTAAAACAAGCCTATTTTGTAAATGTTTCAGGGATTATGAATATCTGAATTTATACTAACGCACACATTTATATATTACAAATTCTCTTTCTTCTATACTGCCTCCTTCTTACACTCAAATATCTGCACTTTTCTCTCATCCCAACCTCCTTATAAACTTTACTTTTCCCATCCGCTCTACCTTATTCTCTTCTGCTATTTTATTGGACCTTTTTTTTTTTTTATTTCCCAACATTCCTACATTTCTAATACTTTTGTACATACGGATTGTCATATTTAATTGTCTATTTTTATTTCTTTTTATTTTTTCATCACTGGTGTCTCCTCATGTTTTACTGTAACCTATGTATTCCACTATCAAACTGCATTTATGTATGTTTTTTTTTTCATTTACAATTGTACTAGTGTTTTATTTGTTGTTATTGAACTCTCTGGAACTTTTTTCCCTCTGCCTCAATTGAAAATGGATACTTAGTAGCCAGTCAGACTTTTACTGTAAACAAATGCCACAAAATGATAAAATATATATATATATATATATATATATATATATATATATATATATATATATATACTTATCTTTTTTATTGTGCCTGTATCCTATTTCCATGGATATTTTTTGATTATTTGCCAACTTTCCTGATCCATCTTATGTGTTGTACCTAAGTCTATGTCTGCCTACATATGAAAATACAACAAAAAACATAAAAAAAGAATACTCGAACAAACATATTCAAAACTGCACTGATCAAATATAACTGAAAAAAAATCAAAGAGCACAAATCATGCAAAACATATTTACACCTCATCCAGCCATAACTGCTCATACTCCAACAAATAGCAAAATAAGGCCACACCTTGTGCTACCTACATATACCAACTCCAAGATCACACTACAGTGGGGAAAGGACAAATTTCCTCATCTCCTCTGTATTGTGATCTTGCGCATGAAAAGACAGTCAATTTGTGATCTTTAAAAATTAAGCCACTTTTGCCATTCTTTTCAGCACTTGAACAAATAACAGTTTGAGCAGCTGAACGCAAACCATAAATATTCATGGATGTATGTCATTTTATCTAAAACTCATCTTATCTAAACACAGCTAATCAGCAACTTATCTACACTCATTTCATCTAAACTAACACAACTGAAAAAATGTTTTTGTACATTGTAAAATGATGTTTTGATCACATAAGTACTATTGCAGTTTATTTTATTACATTGTGCTTGATTGTGCAAGCTGGTGGTACACTTCTAGGATTTGTTTTCACCTTCCTTCTACTATAATGGTATAGTGGAGTTGTTATATATAAATTGGAAGGGCACAGCCGCCCTACATGGTGGGCGCATGGGGGCCTGCAAAACATTTGCTCTGTTTTTTTTTTTTTTTGAGTTTTGCTGGTTTAGATGAAATGAGTATTTGGTAAGCTGTTTTAGAAGAAATGACACACACCTTTAGCCCAATTTAGTCCCAAACTACTAAACCTAACAGTAATTGTAACAACCTCATCCTAAATTTAAAGAAAAGGAAAAAAATCAACTATAATAGCTACCAAACCTCACAATAACTCCATTCTAAACCCCAAATCTAACCCTAGAATATTCAAGTACAATTAGTACCATAACTACATTTGACCATGTGACAAATCATATTGGACCAACAGGACTTACACAAGGTGCTCAACAAAACTGCCACAAACATACTGGTCCCTTAAAATCTGATGGTGTGATAAATGCTATTGGAAATTTCTTGATAATGAACATTGCCACTTTTATAAAGGAAAACATCAAACCTTATTATCTTTCTGTTTTTTTCTGAATAAATATATGCATAGAAACCATGCTGTAGCACCAACAAATGTTTTTTTCTTAAATGTTGTTTGTCTTTTCGGCTTTTCCCGGTTAGGGGTCGCCACAGTGGAACTCCGGTCTGCTAATGATTGGCAGTCGATTTTTATGGTGCTGAGTTGCCACCTGACGCTCAACCATGATAATGTTTCTGTAATCTTACATTACCACAGTTATTTAAGAAAAAAACATTTGTTGGTGCTACAGCATGGTTTCTTAAATAACTGTGATAATGTTTAAAAAAATCTGCGGTGGTGCAGCGGTAGCATTGTTGCCTCACAGCAAGAGGTTCTCCCATTCGATTCTCGGCTGGAGTGTGGGGAGTGCCTTCTGTGTGGAGTCTGCATGTCCTCCCTGCGGTTAGGTGGGTGTTCGAAAGACATGCGTAAATGGGTGTGCCTTCGTTGAAAGTTGAATGTCGAGCTGGCACCTTGGCTTTCGTGAAAATCTACTGCCAATCATTAGCGGACCGGAGTTCTGCTGTGGCGACCCCTAACCGGGAAAAAGCCAAAAGTCAAACAACAATAACAATAACAATGTTTCCGTAATCTTGGGATTCCCACTCCACCTGTCAGGTTCTCAGAATCTGAATCTGGAATGCCCCATCTAACCTTTCTTTTTATTCAACATGTGTGACACAGCAGATAATCTGGTCATAAAAATCAAATTTACTTCTATTATTATTATAACACTCTAAGATGCCATCCATCAAGTTGTTATTCCTCAAAAACTGAGCATGAAAGAAGAAATAATATGACAGCTTGTGTACCAACATAGGTTCATAGGTTGGTACTAGGCTATCGGCCGATGGGCCTATGCAAGCCTAGCCATACCAATTCCCTGGATATTTCTTCCCACGATATTTACTTCTCCAGGCCCCTGTCTAGCAGGGCGACTGACATGATCCCCGGGGTGAATTTCCTATCTCCCATCCAGTCATCAAGGTTCCTTTTGAAGAGGGCCAAAGAGGGGTCTGCTTGATATGTAAGGACAGTCTATTCCAGAGTATGGGGAGTCTCTGGGACAGAAACCTATCCCTCCAGCATGTTTTGTTCATTGTGATGACAAGGTTTAGATCCCTGGAGCGTGTGGCTCTGAGGGATTGGGATTTCTTTATGTGGAGCATGTCCAACAGCTCAGGGTTTGACATGGCCTTGTATGTTAAGCAGAGATCTCCTCTGAGTAGATGATATGCCACAGAGTATAGCTGGAGTTTTTTTAGACGGTCAGTATATAGCATCTTTTTTAGGCCTGTAATTCTTTTAGTGAGGTATTTCTGTGGCCTTTCAAGCTGTTGCAGATGTCTTGTGAGGTACATACCAAACGGGGCATTATACTCTATAATGGGTCTAATGAGGGATGAGTACAGTGGGACAATGACCTCCTTTTTTCTGGATGAAAAGCCCTTAGTGATGAGGTGTGCCACATAAAAGGATTTCCTGACTGTTGTGGCGATGTGGTTAACAAAGGTGAGACCACTGTCCACCTGTGTCCCTAAGTCTCTCATCACACTTTCGATGTTTAGTGTCCTGCTACCTATGTGGTAATTCATGGGTACATGTTTTTTTCCAAAGGGGATAACTATACATTTCTTGGCATTAAGCTTGAACCCATGGCTCTGGCACCATCCATCTGTTTCTGTAAGGCCCTTTTGTAGAATATCCACATCATTTGGGGATTCAATAATGGCTCCCAGTTTGCAGTCATCTGCAAACTTTGTTAGCCCGAGTCCCTTAGTGTTGGCCTGTACTTCAGAGAAGTAGATGTCAAACAAGAGTGGTCCCAGGACTGAACCCTGAGGTACTCCACTTGTCACTTGCCTGGAGCTGGATTTGGAGTCGGCTACTTTTACTGTCTGGGTTCTGTCAGTAAGCCAGTTAGCAATCCATCGAGTGATGTAGGGATTTATGCTCAGCTTAGTAAGTTTACCTATGATTCCAGAGTGGGGGATGGTGTCAAAGGCCTTGGCAAGGTCCAGATAGGCTGTGTGGACTGCCTTACCCTTGTCCACAGCTCTGGAGACTGATTCAAAGAAGTCAATCAGATTCAGGAGACAAGATCGGCCCTTCACAAACCCAAACTGGGTGGGGTCTAGTGTTTGAAGGTTGCCGATGTCTTTGTTTATAAGTTCCATGATAATGCGTTCCATGCCCTTCCAAATCAGGCTTGTAGTTCCCGGGATCCAAGGTGGATCCTCCCTTGTGGAGCGGGATAACTGTAGCTGTGCGCCACTCAGTGGGCATGAAGCCTGAGGTGAGGCTATGATTAAACATCACACTTAGGTGAGGTGCCAATTCATTTAGTAGTTCATGTAGTACACAGCCTGGGATGTCATCTGGTCCCAAGGATGCTGTATTCTTAGCTTTGGAGAGTGCGGTTTCTACCTGTGTGGCCGTGATTATCGGAATTTGGCAGTCTTTTGGTATTGAGATGGGCCCTTTAGGGGTGACAGTGGGGTGAAGTTGGCACTAAATTGATCTGCCAGGATATTGGCAATATCCTTGGGATCAGTATATTTAATGCCATTCTGTTGTAACTCAGAGCAGATCTGAGCATTGCCATTTAGATTCTTGACATAACTATAGAATGCCATGTGGTTGTCTTTGGAATCTTTGGCAATTTTATTTTTGTAACTAGCTTTTGAGGATTTTATGAGGGATCTCAGCTTCTTACTGAGGCTGGTGAGGGAGTTTTTTGCATCCTGGGATTTTCCTCTTTTTTGCAACAGTTCCTTCCTTCTGTTGTATAGTTTGTTTATAGCAGGGGACCACCAGATTGGCTTCCTTTTTTTGGAGAAGGGCATCTTGGTTCTATTTGGGATGGCATGATTCATGCACGAGTGGATGTGCTCGTACAGTGCCTTAGTGTAGGATTCTGCAGTCGAACTTCCAGATCCCATCTGTGTGGGTGTTGTGAAGTTTGTCACTTCTGACTTCAGTAGCTTGAAGTTGGCTTTGGAGAATTTTTTTAAGGAGGTTTCCTTACTGGGGGGTGGGGGTGGGATGTAGATGTCAAGGGTGATTTGCTTATGGTCAGACCTAACCAATGAAGGGGTGACCACTGGTGTGGAATATCTATCTCCCATGTTGGTAATGACCAGGTCTAGGATATTGGAGCCCCTGGTGGAACAATGGATTCGTTGATCCAGGGCGTTGGAATTTATGAATTCCAAGAACCATTGGGAAAAGGAGTTGGTACCTGAGTAGTTTTCCCAATTAATGGCAGGGTAGTTGAAATCACCCAGTATTTGGTTGTATCTTAATATTTTCCAGTATGTTTAGAAAGGTGTAGTGAGAATCTTGGGGCATGGATGGAGATCTGTAGCAAGCTACAATTTGGACTGCAGTCTTACCTAGTGTTAGTTGTACCTGGAGAATTTCAGATGCATTGTGTTGGGCAACTAGCCTGGAGGTGTGAATATCCTTGGTGAATATGGACACTCCTCCACCTTTAGTGTTTCGATCCTGGTTTTGTGGCCGAAAAGTGTGGTAAGAATTGTAGCCTGGTATTGCAGGGGTGCTCTCTGGAGCCTTGAACCAGGTCTCAGTTACTGCACAGATATCGATGTTCTCCATTTTTAGAAGTGCCTCGAGAGAGTGCATTTTGAGGTTTAGTCTTCTAGCATTGAGTAGCATTACCTTCAGATTTTGCCTGCTTCCATTTGTTACTGTGGTGGTTTTATCCTTTGAACCTTGCCTAAAAAAGGCACTATAGGGGTGGCAAGAGCTTTAGCCAGTAACCTGAATCCCAGGGGTGACAGGTGCAGACCATCTCTGTCAAAGCATCATGGTTTGTCGATCATGTCTTCCCAGGCAGACAAATACTGGATCCCCTTCGAATGACACCAGAAGCTTAGCCAATTGTTGAAGTCAATCATTTTGTCCTTATACTGTGGTATCATTCTTGGAGAAGGCAGGATGCTACTCAGGGCTAGGGTCATTCCTGCCTGGGTCACATGATCCAAGAGCTCTTCCATATCTCTTTTCATGTAGTCCAGGGAGGTACGTCTCAAGTCATTCACTCCAGCATGGACAATGACAGAATCATATTTGTACTTGTTGTGGAGTGACTTGAGTGCATGCGTCATATGGTGGATCCTGGCACCCGACAGGCAGCTAACTGTAATTTTCTCCTTGTTCAGTCTGGTGAGTGGGACATCAGTGTGCCTGACTATAGAGTCACCTATGACTAAAGTGTTGGGTACATTGTCTTGCCTTAGGGGCTGTTGTTGGGTGGCACACTGGTGTTGTGAGACATGTGTCACTTTGGTTGTGACTGGTGTTTGTTTGCTTTTCGGCTTCAGAGGTCCTTGTTGCTTGGGCAGGTTAATGTTAAGGGCCTCCACATATGTGGGTTTAGTGTTGCTATGTGTGGATGTTGATGGTGTGGGTTTTGAAGGGCTATGAGTTGCCTGAGGTGTGATGCAGGTGTTAACCTTCTCCTTTTGACTGTCTAGCACAATCTTGGCCGGAGAGAGCTTTGCTTCCAGTTTGGCTATGTAAGTGCATCTCTTGCAGGTTGTAGTGTTGGGTGGTAGGAGGAGAGGATTGTCTGTGTACACGAGGCAGTTGCCGCATTGCCCCAGTATGCCCAGATTCACCAGGTGGACAGGAGAAATCACCGGAAGCTGACCACAGTAATGTGAATGGAATCTGAGTGGTAAAACCAATTTATCTAAAAACTGCAGAATTAAATTATTATTTGAAAAATTCTTCTCAACATTTCAAGCAGCTGGGAAGTTTGCTTTTGAATTTTTAAATCAGTTTACATTTCGGGCTGTTTTTATAAAACTCTCCCTACTCATATTGCTTAAATTTATCCAGTTAATTGCAATACAGAATTTAACAATAATGAACTGCTTGCAGCAGCAATTTGTGAATAGCATATATCTACTTCATATTTTCCATATATTTCTGCATGGTAAAGCAAAATCAGAAGATGACCATAAAGAGGAAAAAAGCAGTTCATGCTAAATTTGACCTTCTTCATGAGTACAAGATTAGACTATAGTTTTCATTCTCAGCTATTTCTTTTCCTAACCTTAGCTGCACAAGTAAGGGGTCAAATATCAACAAACTATTTAATTGTTCTTATGATGGTTCCTAAAACTGTTCGTCTTCGCATTCTCTGTTTTGACATACACATTGTACATAGTTCACAAGTGTTAACAGTTGTGTTGGACGAGATATTAAAATGGGATCTGTGCTGATATGTCAAGAATCACTTGGTGGACAACAACTCAAAAAACTATCACTGAAATTCACTTTCAGTTGTTGTTTGTCTTTTCGGCTTTTCCCGGTTAGGGGTCGCCACAGCGGAACTCCGGATCGCTAATGATTGGCAGTCAATTTTTATGGTGCCAAGTTGCCAGCCCGACGCCCAACCTTCAGCGAAGGCATGCCCATTCAAGCATGTCTTTCGAAGGCCACTCGACCGCAGGGAGGACATGCAGACTCCACACAGAAGGCACTCCAGCAGTGAATCGAACAGTAGAACCTCTTGCTGTGAGGTAACGCTACTGCTGTACCACCGCTGCTTTAGTGAGCAACAGAATAAACATTTTTTCCAGAGGAGCAAGCCCCCCGCACACCCTGTGTGGCAGAAGAATCCTATATTTCCCAACTTATATATATATATATATATATATATATATATATATATATATATAGTGTGTGTGTGTGTGTGTGTGTGTGTATATATATATATATATATATATATATATATATATATATATAAACACACACACACACACACACACACACACACACACACACACACACACACACACACCAACTTCATGGTTTCAACCCAGTGCCAAAAACTGCAACAGTTAATATTCACTGAGAGTGGCTTTCAAAAATATCTCCTTCAAGCTGTTTTCCATCAGACTGCCACCGAAAAAATTCTCATGTTCTCTTAAAATGTTATTATTTGTTGCTCACATTATTATTACCGCAATTCTCTTGCTTTATAATAATGACAAAATTATTAGCCTTTTTGCTAGTCTACAAAGTGAGAACAAGTGGCAGAATCAGATGTTGTCTTTTCAAGTGGCTGATATACAAAGATACTGACTTAGCTGTGAAAATGCAATGTGGCTGAATATAACATGCTAAAACACTTGCTCGTGTTTCAGACATGCAAGCAGTTCTGCAGTGGTATGATTTCTACAGCAGACGTGTAAAGGGCTGTGAAGAGAGTGCTGCAAACAATTCTGCTTTCATTGTGACTGTGCCAGATTTTATTGAAGACACTGATAGCATTCCTGTAAGGTAGTAATGCTTCTATCTGTTAATAATGGGCAATATAACTTCTATGATAATTCACTAGTCTTGCTATGACAGTTTGTTCTATCTGTTGATTTAAACAGTTCCAGTTTTTTGTTGTATTTATGTGTAGTGTTCAGTTTTGTATGTGATTGAAGTGCTGAAATTTAATTCTATAGGGTTTAGCTCTGAAGTATGGGATTTCCTAACATTCCAAAATGTGGTCTTCAGTTTATAGACATTAATCCTTATGAAGTTGATGTTATGACATCTCATGTTAGTTGACATTGGCATTTAGTTCTTGGTGAAATCATACTCAAAGCCAGACTAGCCTACAGATCTGCTTAGCAGTTTTCATACACACACTAATCAAAAGAGCGGATTTCCTGCTTAATTATAAACGTGTAATTTTATTTCTTGCAGTTTTTCTTATTATGTCATTGGCACTCTGTTCATAATATTAGGGATGTACTTTGAAAGGGCCTTTGTTTTGAAGCGTACCATAACAGATACTACTACCTATATATCCAGCTACATTTTCAGTTTTCCTCCTTCCACAGCTGTGATAATCCAGTCTGTCATGATTTTTGTATTTAAATTATGCATCTCTTAACAAAACATTTCTTTAAGAAGAAACTGTGTATGACTTTATACTGAACATTTCTGCAAAGTCTTTCCCTACATTTTTCCATACTGAAATCTCAGGCAAATTAGAATCACAGGATGGTCACGATAAAGAGGAAAACATGTTCATACTTAATCAAACCGTGACTGAAGGTATTCTTCGAAATAGTTCACACTTACCTAACACATAAAACATGAATAAATAAATTCAGCTGTACATGTTTTTCAGTATTTTAGGTTTGTTGTTTGATCATTTAAATATTTGCCCAACATAATCTATTTTATGTCATATGTTACAGTACCTTTCTTTCAACAAACAATCATTTCCATAGCGCTAGGTTTTTATCACAGCTATTTGTTTTTTTTTTTTTTTTTTTGCTTTTGGTATACTCTAAAAGTGACTTTCCTTATGATAGTCTTAAACAAACCTTGTTGAGATTGAAGGTACCTTTCTCATCTGCTTTCATAGACAGTAGAATCTACAAAGCTCCATCTATAGTCGGGTCCTCTTTAGGCAACGTTTTTTGGATATATTTTCATCAGTCATACCCCATGGCAATCTATCCCTTAATTTTTAGATCAGAGCCTACTGTAATGGAAATGTTTTAGTAGTCTAACATTTTCTGCATATTCAAATACAGTTTAATTTTTTAATAAACATATCATTCAGCAGCTATAGATAACACTAAATTCAAATAAGTCTGTAAAACATACGTTATCTTGAATATGAATTTTGTCTGGGTTCATCAAATTCTACCAAGCCACACAAAACCAGTATAATCCAGGGCCTATTGTATTTAGTAATGATGAAACTTTATTGGTAACTTTAATATTACTGAAGTCGTATAAAGTAATGGTTTCTCAGCGTAAGTCTGTCATATTCCTATCAGTACTGAAAGCACCCTTGCAACCAACAGGATCGTTCATTTTATGACTACGTTGTGTACCACGTCCACACATAGCTCATCGTCATTCCCCAAAACAAATACGCTACATTTATTTGGAAAGAGTGAACTGCAGTTGTAAATAATTTATCAAATCCAAAAGCATAAAGTAATCCTATTGCTGTCCTTTCAAAATACATTCTGAAACAATCTGCACAAAGTATCTTATACTCAGCAAAAATAAACTCTGGAAATGGAAAACACAGGCAACCATAAATAGTGTTACATCTAGGTAATTTCACAACTCATTAACTTTATATGTAAACATATAAATCAGATATTAAACTGGACAATGCAGGACAAGAAGAAGCAAAGACAATATACATTACCTTTTTATATACGCGTGTGATAAAATATTTCTTCATACTACCACAGAGGACCAGGAATTTTGATGATGCTTAAGTGCAGACTTACTAAGGTTAGCTCTAAAGTGCAAAATGCATTCTAATGATTGTTTGGCTTAAGTCTGATATAGGCAGTTTTCAGTCTTCTTTCACAAATACATCCTAGCTGAAATGTTTCATTTCTTGAAACACAAAATCACTTTCCTGAGCAACAATTGCTCCATTTTACTAAAATTCAGGTTGGGGTGATTCCTAAGACCCACATTCTGTGTTAACCAACTATGGAAGAAGTATCCAATTTCTCTTACATGATATTACTGTTTGGACAGCTCCTTAACAAGCGTAAACAGTCCCACAATTTCAATGTACTGCTGAGCTAAACCATCTTTCCATAATGCTTGCTGGGGCGTTATGCAAAAACACATGTAACATTTAGTCTAAAGCTATTTATTTCCTATTAAGAAAGACTGCTAGCATACACTACTGCTTAAATGAGTAATAAATTTGTGTTACTATAAGTCCATTTATATAAACTGCTTCTTTAATATACGTGTGCATCAGTCACTTGAAAAATATAATGTCTTTAATGTGAAAATCCACTTGTAATAGCTTAGCTAATTTAAAGAACTGCTTGACTTGAATACATGAACTGGTTCTAGTATATCTGAAAGATACTTATCACAGAAAAAGTAGATTTGCATCCCTCATGTCACTATACCACACACATTACAGTGATTTTCTTTTTTTCAAATGTCAAATAAATAAATACAATTATTTTATGCACAAAAACATTGTATATATCCACCCCAAGATAACAGTCAGAAATGTCCCCCCACCGTATAAGTATATGAACATTTGTAACTAATAATTTGCCCAAACAACTTCCTCTAACAGCATTACTGATTTTTTTATTTGTTAAATGGTTGCATTGCTTCTGATGGCCTATGCTGTCAAAGAAAAAGTATGCACACCACCAATGTCCACATTTATGTCAATGTGAAGCATTCCTCATACATATTTTCTCTTCCTCTAAATGCTCAGGGTACTGCTTAAAAATTTCCTTCTATATATGACTTGTACTCATCAATATTTTATATATGACTTACCCTACATGTGCACAACACAATAGAACTGAAGAGAGTTTGGTCCAGACATCAGTTACATGCTTGTTTACTGCTGCTCACCATCTACAAAATGGCATACTCCAGATGTGTTAGATGAACCTGCATAACCCTACAAGTTTTCAGTATGGCTAGAAGATGTTACAGAGGTCCTGTACAAAGCTGTGTCTGAGAAAACACTTAAAAAGTCTGTATAAATGTACAGTTACACACACACAAGCAGTACTAGGCATCATAAATCTCTCGAATGTTTATCAATAAAGGCAGCCATAGTGGTTAATGTCAGAATATATTACATTCCTGCAAAGAAGTTAACTTCAGGTTCTTTCACAACAGTGAACAACAATGTAAAAAACATTTTTTAAAAGCAGAATACACTTTGTGAGCTGTACCCCACTTTTGTAAAACACAGACTTCCTCTAACTATGAAAGCACATTTCTTCCCCTGCCCCTCAGCTGCTCACATTATTACAGTAACACAAATGCAGCTGCTCACATTAATATAGTAACACAAATGCAGCTGCTCACATTATTACAGTGACACAAATGCAGCTGCTCACATTATTACAGTAACACAAATGCAGCTGCTCACATTACAGTAACACAAATGCAGCTGCTCACATTATTACAGTAACACAAATGCAGCTGCTCACATTATTACAGTAACACAAATGCAGCTGCTCACATTTCTTCCCCTGCCCCTCAGCTGCTCACATTATTACAGTAACACAAATGCAGCTGCTCACATTAATATAGTAACACAAATGCAGCTGCTCACATTATTACAGTGACACAAATGCAGCTGCTCACATTATTACAGTAACACAAATGCAGCTGCTCACATTACAGTAACACAAATGCAGCTGCTCACATTATTACAGTAACACAAATGCAGCTGCTCATATTATTACAGTAACACAAATGCAGCTGCTCACATTATTACAGTAACACAAATGCAGCTGCTCACATTATTACAGTAACACAAATGCAGCTGCTCACATTATTACAGTAACACAAATGTGCCACATCTCCATTACCTTTTCCAGGATTAAACATGCACAATACTTATAGCTTGCTTTTAACCAACAACTCTAAAGCCATTCACATGTCACTGTGATCAATGGTTTACTGAATCTGCAGAGCTGGGTAACTGTAAGTACCTTCTCATGGCTTGCGATTGTTAAAACAACATGAACTGGGGAGACACCACTCTGGAGCTGCATTGCTTGGCCGGGGTCGTTGGGCACATCACTGTAAGTACCTTCTCATGTCTTGCGATTGTTACAACAACATGAACTGGGGGGGCACCACTCTGGAGCTGCATTGCTTGGCCAGGGGTCATTGGGCACATCACTGTAAGTACCTTCTCATGTCTTGCGATTGTTGCAACAACATGAACTGGGGGGACACCACTCTGGAGCTGCATTGCTTGCCCGGGTTGTTGGGCACATCACTGTAAGTACCTTCTCATGTCTTGCAATTGTTGCAACAACATGAACTGGGGGGAATACCACTCTGGAACTGCATTGCTTGGCCGGGGTCATTGGGCACATCACTGTAAGTACCTTCTCATGTCTTGCGATTGTTGCAACAACATGAACTGGGGGGAACACCTCTGGAACTGCATTGCTTGGCCTGGGACATTGGGCACATCAAGCAGATACAGAAGTGCTGCACCCTGAAGGCTGAAGGTGAAACATTATCTGAATGTGATACCAGCTCTGCCACAGTACTGCTTCATTCAACATTTTGATAAGTTAAGTCCTTGGTGTGCTGTTTTCGCCCATGGCCATGGCAAGTGTGATCCATATATTTTCATGATCCACCTTTTAAGGAAAAGCTACCTAGAACTTAATCTTGACAGGGGTTGTACACCACAGTGCCTGTTACAGTACTCCATTTGATTATTTATTTCTGGTTGCATCCTTCAGCTTGGCATGTTATTGTCTGGGCCACATGGGCTGATAAGTCTTTTCCATACTGGAAGGAATGGTTCTGTTTTTTTTTTCCCATAAGAAGTTTTGCTGGGTTGATTTTATGAGTACTGCAAAGAGAGGTCAATCAATATGTGAAGATAAACAGAACATCATCATGAGGACGTGTGTGTGTGTGTGGGGGGGGGGGGAGTTAAAAGTATGTTTGGTTTTTAAGTGAATATTTCAGCACTAAAAAATTGAGGTCCATTATTACTTCTGATCTCCCCTGGAATTCAGATCTGAATAACCACTGCTTTTAACTTCACAGCATGCTCTACACTTTTGGTTAAAGTTAAATGAAGTATGTTACAAAACAAAGAAAAAAACTTTGAATAATATTCTAATAAAACTAGATACTGTTCTGTTTATTGTCCTCACAAAGATCCAAAGCAATTTTCATTCAAGACTGGTCAGATAGTGGTGCTAAAATTAAGGTCTTTTCAGCTATGCCCATGCCCATTAAGGGCACAACATAATTCTATTATTTAGGTGTAATGAGATCCCTGGGACCACCAATTTCCTTTGCTTTTTTTATGCCTTGGATGTCCAGCTCGGACAAGTTTAATGAGAATTGTGAGTGATTATCAGCTGTTGTGGCTATCCTGATATACTTCCATCATCCAAACATTGAGATTTGACCTTCTATAATCTGCTGCACTGCACTCAGAATCTATTGTAAATGTTCATCTCTTTTACATTATTCCACAGGGGATTCTGGGAGAATGTGTTTGCCCAACAATACAACAAGGGATTTACCTGTTGTACATTCTTTTGCTAGTTTAAATCTCATAAGCCACATCACAGGTTATTGGCAATGCAGCAAATTATTGTCAAAGTCCTTGTTATGAATTAAAAGAACCAGTGGGTTAAGGTCTGTTACCATCATGAAAGCCCTACAACTAACAGAGGTATATTTCAAACTTGTCACAGAGCCAGACATTTACTTTCCATCTGCTGTTGGATTCAGTATCATAATTAAACTCAAAATTTGCTAAATACAAACTCATTGATCCAAAAAGGGTCAAGACTCACTTTCCCATACCACCAAACTGTACATCTGCATGACTGCGCAACTATGGGGAAAATAGTGGTGAGCTATGTAGCTCAACAGCTATGACATGTGCTTTTGGTTCTGGAATATTAAAAGACCGTGGGTTCTATTCCTACAAGTAACTAGATCAGGGCTAGTGCAGTGTAGCGGTTGAGCACTGGAATCCCAAGTGCAGGCATGTAAGTGTGGGGTCAGTGGGCCAAAACTGTTCTTTTTGTCTGGCAGTTAGTACAGAGGATTAAGGCTAAGAACAATTAATAAGCTGCTTCCTACAGTCCAGGGTTTGATTCTTTCAGCTTCCATTTCCCTGTTATGTGACTCTGAGCAAATCACTTAATCAGACATTGCTCTGGGCAATTGGAAAACTGGGCTAGACTTCTTAATGGTCTCCTGGATTGCATACTGAATAACTAAGTATGAGTACAAGCCCCACAAGGGCAAGTACAATAGCTGCATAAATTGTACTCTTGCAGCCCAGTCACCCTTTGGGAAACAGAGTTGGGAAATCTGAGAAATTCAGACTGGGGAGGTAATGGTCAACCAGTTAAATGTTGCTTACATTTAGGGTAGCCCTTGGAAGATCAGGTTTCTGCCTCTATATGCCTCCTGAAAAAATAAGCATCCAGTTTCTACTCTTTTCCATGAAGCTGGAGCACCAAACCTCCAAATGAATAACTGCTAGCATCCATTAAAACAAAGGCAGTGTCTCTGATGAGCAAGTAAGGACTGGTGCCATTATTAACAGCTCTTTCAACTGTTGAGATACAGTCAGCTGAGAATGATCCTATGTCCATGTAGGTTTGTTACTTAATGGTTTATAAAAAGGTTATTCAAGGAATGATAATTCATTAAAAGGCCAACCCACTTTGAAAGGTTTCAGATGTCTTTATCCACGTCGTTTATCATAATGAGGGCTCTGTTTAGCCTCTAACGATTCTCACTGGTTTGAGCTGTATGGCAGCTTCCACTTTATCTACACTAGCCTGACCCCAAACTCATCACTTAACTGTCCCAAAGCGTGGATATTCTTTTACAAGTGAATATACTTTTCGTCATACAACTTTATTTCTGCAGAATTAAGTTTTCTAAGACAGTTGTGAGGTATATGCTGTGTTCCTTCACATACTCCTGTCAATGCCTCATCTCCCACCAGGTCTTGTAGCAGGTTCATTATTTTCCTCTAGCTAATCCCGGGAGTACTCGTAACAACAAACAGCAGCCAGTTAAAACAAGACCTAGTTACTGTGGTCTTGTTTACTGCTCTCAGAATGAAAAACATTTCCCAAAAATCCACTAATGAATAAAATATAGTAGCTCCACTCAGCTTTACTATTGTAAGGAAAAATACTTTATACTTGGGTTGTGAATCATATAAACTAGGAATGAATACATTTCTCTTTATATTCAGTAGCGTCCTGGAATTGAACAGACAGTGTACTTGACCACAAGGTTGCTGCAGAAATATGTTACTGGGCTGCAGTATTCTCTCAGAAATATGGGTGATTATGGTTGGGTTTCAGATCATAAACCAGACGTTATATGTTTAACATCTACACGTCAAGAAATTCACATTGAAAGTCGAGCAAAGCAAAGTTTGAGAAGTGAATCTTTATATCAATGTCAAGGGCCCATAACAAATAATCATTACCTAACAGACCCAGTCATAACAACTTCAAGTGTAATGCAGCTTGAGGTTGGCATAATGGTTAAGGTATTCACAGAAACAAGGTGCAGGTTTTGAATCTTACATGGGGTAATTGGCTAGGCTTAAAATGGCCCCCAAAGGCAGTTAGCCTAGTGGAACATGAACTTATAAACATTAGCTTCTCCATTGTAGTGCTACTTACAGAAACATATGTGTAGGAGTGTAAAGTGTCAAGTCTTTGAAAGCAACAAAACACTTAACACTGCACATAGACAACAATCAAACGTTATGCCTTTCTGATGAAGAAAGTGCTTTAAAAGCTGTTGGACACCACATTGCCACACTTTTATTTTTTTTATATGATATGACAAAGATTTTTATAGTTTTAAAGCATTTATAGCTTCTGCCACTGTTCTGGGGAGGCCAGCACTGGCCACTGTTAATGCTCTGATGTTAGACTAGAACTTAATAATGCTGTAATGTGCTTAAAAAACTTTCTTAAGCATCTTTCTTGTATCAGAAAAGTGCTTAACAAACCTATCTTTTTTCAGAACTCAAAATATAATCAGTACTCAATGTACTAAAAGAATATTGAAAATCTTTCCATTCTTTGCATGGGCATCAGCCACTGTCTTGACTTTTATTTTCACTGGGGTGATCAAAGCAGCAGCTGGCTCATTTAGAGCCTTGTGGCACTTCTTAATCCTCTTAAGAAGTGTCAGGTTCTCTGCACGGACTTAAGTTGATCTAAGCAGCAAAAAAGCAAGCTAATTATTGTAAAAGCAGTATATGAATTAATGTCCATATTTGCCTTTATTGAAATGAGTACTGCTCCACTTTTCCATCAGCATCTGCTGAACGCTGCCTCTTAACATCTTGTGCCTGCAGTGGCTACCCTCTTTGCCCCCACACCAGCTATGTTTCTAATGATGGCCCTCATAAAAGTTGCATTGTTCACTGTTCACTTCTACATAGTTTAATCACTGCTCTCAGGAAATAAAACATCTTATTCCATTTGTTCACTCACTAATTTTCTGTGGAACACTCTTGCCCAGAGTACAGCTTTGTGACATTTTACATGTAAACTTCAAAGCACAGCAGTGGTCTTTCTTTTGGGTTCATGACTATTTATCCCGCAATATTTCCCAGATGACAATAGTGCAAAAAATATCTGCTGAAAGTGAACAGAAGCAAAAGCTTTGTCACAGGGTATTAAGCATCTCTGCATCTCCAATGAAAGGGAGAATCCCCCCAACTTTATATATATATATATATATATATATATATATATATATATATCTATACACACACACACACACACACACACACACACACACACACACACACACACCAACTCAGAGGATAGCACGAAAGTGAAGAAAGGGCAACAGTTACTGTTCTCCGAAAGTCGCTTTCAGTAAAATCTCCCTCATGCTTTTGTCAATCAGTGAAACAACAGCTGAACTGTGCTCATGTTCCCTTTCTTTTTATGATGTATTTTCCATTATCTTCTACATTTATTTAATTTTCATGTGCCCTTTTTGTAATTTGATCACCATTTTGCTGCTTTTGTGCTAGTACCCTCCCCATGAAGGTTAACGTGACATCTGACCTCCACTGACAGGGGAACTGTCTTTATGTCTTTTGCCAGAATGAAGTTAGCTAGCACCTGCAGCTTGCACGAGAACATAGATCAAAGACGCCTACCAGAATGTAGTGTCAGATATTCTTGTCTTATCTCATAACACAATCATAATGCTCTGAATGCTTATAAAGTGCCTCAAAGTAGTTTTTTTCTTTTTTTTTTGCAAAGCCATTTCTCTCTCTCTGATTAAAAACAGGCTCAATAATATATTACATTTTGTTTAGGACAGACATGCTTCTCAGACTTGTATAACACTCCAGCAAAATCTCTTCATCATCTTCATTTTCAAAAGTAAAATATTTCTAAATGTTCCCTGTCTTATGTTCACCATTGCATAAATTAGGGAACTGAAGTTTACCCCCCCCCAATCATCTTTGTTAAGCCTTACTTCAGTCCTGAGCATCAATAAAAGTAGCTTCTAACCTCAGCATTCCTTTAGCTTACCAAACTGAAAGTTTGCAGGTGTTTTACAGTTTAACAATTTCTATACCTTGCAATGTCTTAATGCAATAATTCTGGACAAAGCAAAAAAAAAAAATGGGTGGACAAAGGCCAAAAATCAGGGACCGATTTTAAATTTTATTTTCATAAACGTAGAAAGTTCACAAGAATGACAGCTGTTGCATTTTCTGAAGGATATGAAGCCTGAAACTCAAATGTCTGTCATTATCGAGTGACTTGGATCCTCAAAGATTTGCCAGAGAAGCAGATGTTTTATGAGGAAAAGACAAAAAATATGAGACAGGAATAGGGATAATTGCTGTTTTCCTTTCTGCGCATCTTTTATGTAATGATGACTTGAATCATGTTTAATGCTGTGTCACAACATACAGCACCCAAGCAGACATATGGCTTCTTTAAAGACAATGAGCCAGATATTCTAAAAGAAATACTACAGACAGCAATCAGACAATGGGTTTTACCCCTTTTCTGTACTATGCATACTTATCTAGCCACAAAAAAGCACCCCTTACCCAGTCCTGGTTGTTGACATCACTGTACCCCATTAAATGTTAAGCACTGGTATTGGAAAGAAGGGTTAGTCCTGCAGTGACCACGGATAAAAGAATTAGTGATATGGTTTTAATAATAAAAACATCTACTTTAGTAAAACTCCAGGATAAGGGGTGAAGTAAGAATCTCTGCAAGTCAAACCCACGTGGATTTTTTTTGGATTAGAAATCTCTGCAAGTCTGATACCTCAGGGATAGCTGTAAATGTAAACAGCAGCAAAAGGAGAGTTTGCGCTGTCTACAGGTTTGAGTCCAACAGACAGGCGCATGTCCTTAAGGCATGGACATATACAATGTTTAGGCAGTAGCAGCAGCAGTCAAACTAGAATCAGTAATGGTATGAACCACTCTAGTTATAAAGCAAAACTCATGATGTAACTCCCAGCTTTTCATAGCTTGCACTTAAGGTATACCCATTTTATCTAGAATGAGTCTCTGCTTATTTAATTTTGAACTAGCTAAGCCTATACTCAGATTTGAGAAAACAGACTTTAAAACTGTAATGCACTTTTCTGTGACCACAGGGATGTGAGGGTACAAATTCTGTGGTTGCAGATTCACCACTTCTCTGTATTTTATTTTACTCTGACACATACAGTAGAGCGTCAATTATCCAGACTAACTGGGACCTAGGGTAGTTCGGATATCCAAACTGTTCAGATAATCAAACATATAATAGAAGAGGATAAAAAACTTCTAAAATCTTGTTTTTCCTCATGCAGGAATACACTTTTCAACCATTCAGTGATTCCAGTGGACCATAAAGAATATTTTTCACACACGAGCTGGCTACAAGCTCAAAAAAAAAAAAAAGAAATGCTCAAGTGAGTATGTATAATGTTTACATATTCAGATTGTATGATTTTCCCTATCTGAAAATTTTGGAAGACTGGTTCGGATAACTAACATTTTCGCATAATCGACGTTCAGATAATCGACTCTCTACTGTATACTAGTCAACATTTATGAAACAAGAAATGGACATATAGTCAGAGAGAACAACATGCACAGTTTACATAATTTTAGGAAGTGTGATTCAGATAGGGCTGGTGATCACTATATAAGCTCATCTGCATGGAAGATTCAATGCCCTTAACAATAGTCACCTTCAAGAGCTCTTCATTCTCCTGCTGGGCACATCAGCAGCTGTGTGTTCATTGAAAGACCGCTGCATGGTCTAGCATGAATAATAAACATATAACAATTCACAAGCTAAAAGGCTGCTCTCTTACAGAATGTAGCAATGGATAAGTAATGAAACAGAATATGTGAGTTTTTGCAGACGCTAAAACCACACTGAATCAGGCCTAAATGGGAGAAGAATGCAAGCTGCAGAGGAGCTTCCAAATATTTTGCCAAGTGAGTTATAAAGAAAAGCTGTTTGTGATCACAGGGAAATTCACAAAGGCCTTGCATTCACTGTAACTATACACCTCCAAATCTCCGATACAGTGAACAGTAAATCAATTTCAGCAGCTAGCGCTGCATTAGAACAGCCGACAGCATGCAGGCAAGCCATCTCATTTAGTTACTGCTTTCTTAAAATTGATTATGTGCTCTTCCTCTCTCTAGTCTAGACCTGTTTAAAAGCATAGTTTGTCTCAGTTCTTCTGCAGATGCTTTCAAATAACACCCATAATGCTCTTATATACTGCAGTGACAACCATACTTTGTGTGCTTTTTGAAGGTAATTTTATCAACCAGTTCACAACTCTAAATTTCATACCTGGGGAGTGGAGACCTAAGTTTTAATACTACATTTAGTGACCTCATGTAACTTGCTTAATTCTCCTACTGTTCCAGATTGCAACTACAAACAAAACTGTAGCCCCCTTTTAAGTGAATACCAGCAGAACACATTGTGTCCCACTTAAAACATTATTAAATATGAGGCAGGAGAGCCTAGGTTTCACCTTGCCTTTCTACTTCAGTGTACCTGCTGTTACATCAACTGAGCATGCAGTCTGTCAGTTCCTTTCTTCCAAAACTGTCTGCAGAAAGCTTCTCACAGGTTAGCAGAAAGACTAGCACAACATTTTCTTCATCACTGGACTATCTCAGAATACCATTTCTGCCTTGTTTTAGCAGGTAGATTTGTTAACTTGGGTGGTACAGTGCCACAATGATTAGCATTGCTGCCTCACAGCACTTTTTTATTTCTCCATTTCATCTCTCAGATGCAATGCCTTAAAAATAGAGTTTGCTTTTCCTCCCTGGGTCCAGATGGGCTTTTGCCACGTGCCCCAGTTTATTCCCACAGCCAAAATATGTGCCACAGACTAACATTCTTTCAAGCTTCTCAAGGCTATGAGCGTGCAATGTGACAGTGAGTTAGTGAGTGCGTACATCTCCTGATGGGTTGGGGCTCTGTTCAGAATTAGTTCATCAGCCTTGCCTCAAGTGACTGCTGGAATAGGCTGCAGGGTTGGCTTCCCTTTAAAATGTCGAGGTACACTTGTTCAATGCTTAAATAAGTGAACAAGAGTTTGAATTAGTGAATGGAAAAATACTGAACTCATAACAGCGAATGCTAGTGTGTATTCGCTATTGTGAATTCGGCATTTTGAGAGGCGATCACAGTACAGTGGAGATCGGGATATGTACTCTTTCCCTCACTATAGTGCGATCTTGGAGTTAGTATATATATATATATATATATATATATATATATATATATATATATATATATATATAAAATTAACAGGAGGTGGGGGCGCAGCCCTCTACATGGGGGGGTGTAGGGGGGGCTAGCCCCCCTGATAAAATGGTTGTTAGAGACATCTGGAAGTGACGGGTGTTTCGTACAAAGGTGACATTCCTTTGTCGACTTCTTTTTTTGTCTACCAGGTTCGCTCTACTGAGCAGTCATTTGGCTTTTCAGTTTCTGACATTTCAAGTCCGGTAAGTAGAGTCGCACAAGTGTGTTGCGACCTTTTAAAGGTAAACCGCAGGTTCACTTGAACCTAAACTAGATTAAACAGGTTATCAAAAAATAAAAGGATGGCTGAATGAATTAATTTGTTAACTAACTACATAAACAGGATTACTGATATCAAGTAAAAAGATTACCTCAAACAAATCCTTAGCTCATTATACTACTTTGTTCTTTCTTGATTAACTTCAACTGCTGTTTCCTTGTTTTATCACACTAAGATATTCCTATATTTGCCATTGTGACCAGGAGTAAGACCTTTCTGCATTGCTTTTCAGTTCACAAACTTTACGTTTTATTCTTAGTTCAAAGTGCTGCATCCAGCTGTCCCATGGTTCCAGGTGCTTGTTTTTTGCAAGAATTTGGACCAGGAACACAGGAAGCTCCAGAGCAGTTACTAACTACAGGCAAGAACATTTATTATGTTTTTCCTTTATTAATGTGCACTTACTGCAGTTTGAGAACTGATGAATTTAGTCACAAAATAAAACAGTTTCACTGGCAAATTGCAAGTTTCACATGGGAATCAGTAATAAAGGTATTAATTTTGTACACAGATGTTATGAATGGGTCTAGACTCTTGGGAAAAGCTCATTTTGAAAGAGATCCCAAGTGTATTACAAGTGCATTGCACAAAATCAGAAACAGAACCATGCATCATTAACTATGCCAGAGATAAGAATAGCAAAATTCAGTAAGTAATTTTAGAAAATGCCTGCAAACAAATTCAACAGAAACTTTTAAGACCGATCTTAACATAAATTACTAACCAATACATATGTCTTTCTTGAAATAAACAATTGGCAAAGCAGACAGTTTGCATCCTAAGCAGATTTCTAAAACAGAGATTCAGGAAATTCCACAATGCACTGTTCTTTAAAAAAAACAAAAAAAAAAAAACAAAAAAAGATGGAAGCTCTTACCCACAGTCAAGCTACACTTTGGTACACCACAATTCGGTCTTCTTGGAGTTCTCAGTGTTTATAACTTTCGATACCAATTCAAGTATGGGTATGTCAGGATGCTACATAAAGTAAATTGTCCTGAGAAGGGCTGTGGGTGACAGAAAGAAAATACGTGACATGAGCAAATATGAAATCCAAAGCCTCAACAGCTGTGCTGTAAAGAATGACTGTCTCAAGGTAACTCATGCTTTACTGATACTCTAGTATTTCATAGGTTAACAACATAAATAGAAGGCAGATTTTGTAAGAGAAATTCCTTCCTTCTAGTCTCTGAAACTGTCATTTACTTGCCAGTTCATGCATTTTAGTTGCAGTAGCACAGATGCTTTGTTCCTGCTCTAAAATTAAGGGGAATCTATTTCTGTCTGTTCTTTTTCACCTTTACCACTGGACCTGACCTGCTGTCTATGACACATAGTAATGTCAGTCCACACTCAAACAGAGAAAAACACTGTGATCAACAACAGAGGAAGAAAGTCTGTCCTTGTAGTACAGGGCAAGGCATTTACTCACACCGCTACTGGAATGGGTTTGAACATCACCCTGGGTATGATGAGGCTGAAATGGAGAAGGGAGCGATGAGCGATGATTGTTGCCTTGTTTCACTTAGAAGAAGGGGGAGCAGACATTAACTGCACTGCAACAGCAACATGCTCTCAGTCAGGGCAGGAGCTATAACTGCAGGACATAAGCATCGGGGAAGGGCAGGGGGCAGAGTCTGGCATGGCAGAATGTTTATGTGACTATACAAGTCACCCTATGCTTACCTCACTGTATACTTTTCTAAAAAGTTACAAGAGCTAAACAGCAGGGATAGGCAAATTGCCCCATCCCCTGCAGGTTAACAGCATTGCATATCACCTACCTGATTTACTTCCGTTGACAGAATATGAAGTTCATTACTGTCAGGTGCAACCAGATGCCCAAGCACAAATGCTGTGACCTTCACTACAAGGTAGATAAAGAGAGTTCGAGAAACAAACCTGGCACCACAGGAATAAGAGTGTCAACCTATGTCGGGTCTCCACTCCAAGGAGGGAAGGAGGGATGGAGAGAGAGAAAAGATGAATGGGGGTTTAGAAAATAAAAAGTCCATCCTGAATGGCAACAGGTGGCAGGCACATTTTGCCCTTCACCAGGGTTTATTACTCCAGCAATTACTGCTCTGGAAGGCTATCTCCCTGCAAGGGAGGGGTTCTACCAGTGGGTGATGTGGAGTGCTGTCGCTTTGCTATATAGGATATGGGAGGAAATGGGTTAATTCGGCACTAGGAAGACAAGATGGCCAAGATGAGCAAAATAAGGGGCGGGTGTAGCTGTTGAATGCCAGCAGGCATGTGGAGCGAAGAAAGAAAGAAAACAACAGGACAGAATTCACCTCAGAATTATAACCTTGGACATTCATTCCATGCTTAAAATGAAAGCCACACTTTGCCTTAAATAATGAAATTTGTGAAAACGTTTCTAAATCTTGCATTCAGCTACTACGATGCAACTCTGTCTATGAAATACAACTCTGCCACAATTTCATTGCAATTTCTGCTGAAAGCCTGGCTGCCTTTGAAATGCATAGTATGTTGTTGTTGTGTCCTTCGGCTTTTCCCGGTTAGGGGTCGCCACAGCGGAACTCCGGTCCGTATGTAACACTAAAAATAAAGATGAAAGGTGGGCTTTAAATGTTGCCTCATTGGCCATAAGTTTCTATCCTTAAGTTGTACAACTCCATGGTCTTATTTTTAAAATAAGACTTAGTTCCTCTATGACACAAAATCCACACCCTGTCTTGTAAGTATTACATACGTGTAAATAACAACAATAAACAATTAACAGATGGTTAATGAATGCGTCATGTACCATGGGAGAAATGTCCTTTTCTCTGATATGCAGTGATCTCAGCATTGATTATATAAGTCAAGGGAGAGCAGAGGGCAAACCTCAGTGTGTGGAGGGCCTTGTGCCCTACAAGAAATAAAAAACAAATGCTGCCTTTTCTACACATAAGTGAAATTCAACCACACTGCCTGCAGATATACCCAATAACCCCATGTAGTCTAAATTGAACTATGTATTGTCTCCTTCTCACATCTTTATTCATCTATGGCATAGCACCCCCCTTTAACATTTTCCCAAGATATCTATCTCAGTGAAATATTTTTATTCCTTTGACTACTTTCTTGTGCACATTTAATGTTTAAATCCATTTTGAAACTACTACTAAGAACATATCTGCTTAATACTGTTTTACTTAATATCTACATTGGTGTCATCTGTCAGTACTCATTATTAAGTATAAGGATCAAAGCTGAAGCATCTATTTAACCAGCTTGTTTGGCTCTGTCGACATGATGCTTTCTGTTAGCTGCATACATTCAGCTTCTGACAACTCAGAATTTTAACACACTTTGTATTTTTATGTAAGAGACATGTTACCTCTGTTTCTCCTGGAAATCAGATCTGCATTTGGCAGTTGGTGCATAGGTTAAGGTTGCAAGCTGTAGTTCATGTGGTACAGGGTTTGCCCCTCAGCCCTCATTTGCATACTGTATGACCTTGAGCAACTCACTTAACCAGTTATTGCTCCTAGGTTGCCCAAGACTGTGTGTCCAGGTGACTTACTTAGTTAACAAACAGGATTGTTATTATTATCAGATGTGAAAGAACAATCCGTTAGGGGAGATTAGTGTGAATACCATCCAAAATCAATTGCTAAGCTGCATGCCGTTGCTTTGATTAATAGTGTGCCATTTAGCTGACACATGATTCATCTAAACTAAAAGGTCTAAAGCCTTGGAAGGACACAGTCTCAAAAAAGTGAGACTCCCAAGGTTGCAAAACAAATAAAACAGTTTTTGTAGTGGACAAATCCCCTACATCCTGATTTCTAAATATACCTACTTATAGGTTCATAGGTTCACAGGAGGTTACTAGGCTAGGGGTCCTAGAGCCTTTATAAGCTTAGTCATGTTAATGCCAAGTATCACCATTTGTTCTTTTTGGGTAGTTCACAGAACACATTTATGCACAGAGCGGGTTTGTGATCAACGCTGGCTCCCCTATATATGAGGGACATGGGTGCCACCCCTGGGGAAAAGTTTTGGTCTCTCATCCAATTACCTAGGTTGTGTTTGAATATGGTCAGTGAGGAGCTCTGTTGTACATGAATAGGAAGTCTATTCCAGAGAAACAGCAGTCTCTGGGAGACATATCTGTCTCTCCAGCATGTTTTGTCAATGTCACAAGTTAGGTTGAAATCCATAGAGTGAATGATGCTTGTGCCATTTGACTTGTGGATGTGCAGCATTCCCTTTAGGGCAGGGTTGGAGATTGCTCTATAGGCCAGGCACAAGTCACATCTCAGCGGCCTATAAGATACAGAGTAAAGTGACAGGGCTTTCAGCCTGTCCATGTAAGTCATGGTTTGGAATGCCTATGTTTTCTTAGTGAGAAACCTCTGAGATCTCTCCAGCTGCTGCAGGTGTCTGGTCAGGTACATGCAAAAGAGTGCATTATACTCTATAAGTGGTCTGATGAGGGTCAAGTACAGTGGAGTTATAACATCCCTTGACCTGTATGCTATGCCCTTGCTTATGAGGGGCACTGCATAGAAGGCTTTCCTTACCTCTGTGGAAACTTGGTGGTCCAAGGTCAGATTGCTGTCAACCTGTGTTCCCAAATCTCACACCATTGGGTTGGAAGTCAGCAGAGTGTTGTCAATATTGTAATTTGTAGGGAATTCCATTTTGCCAAAGGGTATAATAATGCATTTTTTTGCATTTAGTTTTAGAATAGCCTTGGCACCAATCATTTGTTTGTGTTAGCCATTCTTGTAATATGTTGACATCACTGGAGGACTCAATGATTCCTCCCAGTTTACAATCATCAGCGAACGTGGTGAGCCAAAGGCTGTCTACTTTGGCCTGGATTTCTGAGAAATAGATGCCAAACAATAAGAAGCCCAGCAGAGACCCTTGTGGTACTCCACTGGTGATGGGTCTACTACTGGAAGTGGAGTCACCAATTTTGACAGTGTATGTTTTGTCGGTGAGCCAACTGGCTGCCCATCTGGTAATGTAACAGTTAATCCCTATTGGCGAGAGTTTCTCAATGATGCCAGAGTGGGGAATTATGTTGAAAGCCTTGGCAAGGTCAAGATAGGCTGTGTGCACTGTCTGACCTTTGTCCATGGCCTTGGTGACTTTCTCAAAGAAGTCCACCAGGTTTAATAAGCATGATCTATCCTTAATGAAGCCAAACTAGGTTGGGTCCAGTGTTTAGAAGTCACCTATGTCCTTGTCGATAAGATCCATGATAATTCTTTTCATGGCTTTGCAGATGAGGCTGGTAAGACTTATAGGTCTGTAGTTCCCAGGGCCAGTTGATGGCCTTGTGTAGGGGGATTACTGTTGCTGTTCTCCATTCTGCAGGAACATAGCCAGTTCTCAAGCTATGATTAAACAGAATGCAAAGAGGGTCCACTAAGTCTTGTTTTAGATTGTTTTGCAAACAACCTTGGATGTTACTTGGTCCCACAGAGGCCGTGTTTTTAGCCTTGATGAGTGCAGAAATGACCTGTTCTATAGAGATACTAGGCAGACGGCTGGTGTCAGGTATGGTTTAGGATATTGTAAGTGGGGAATACAGGGGAGGCGTTTGTTGTGAATCTGTCAGCTAGCAGGTTGGCAATATTTTCCAGTGTAGTATGAGTGATCCAATCTACAACCAGTTCAGCACATAGCTGGGCATTCCCTTTTAGAAATCAGATGTATTACTTAAGAGTTCATTCAAACCTGGAGAAGACAGAGAAAGTATAAATTAAAAATAAAACTTATCTTTTTCCTCTTCTCCACCTGTACAGTGCATTCAGCATATGACCTAGGCATCCCTAGTCTAGCAAAACATTGAAAACAGGAAATATTTTACATTCCTTTTTCAACACATTCCTAGATTTGCTGTTCTAGGCTGTAAGAATGTGCAAGTTTCAGAAAAAAAATATGTATAATGGCTAGCTGGAAGCATACAATGTTTCACCCAGCCTTTCAGAAATTGTATCACCCCTTTATCTGTCATATGCAAACATCTAGCATGTATCTTTAACCTCTCATTTCCTGAAGACGTTGCCCTATCTTGGTTTAAAAATCATCAAATTGTACCTCTGGCAAATGTACCATATCTATATAAAAGGGTAAAACCACAGAACAACTACTAATCTTCTAATGTTTGCCCTATCATTGAAATATCTGAAAAGCTCATCTATGAAGAGATCACCGAGGATTGTAACTGGTTGGAAACACTATGCTTGGAACAGCTCCTGATGGAAACACTATCCCTGGTACACTTCCTGTTTGAAGCACAATGCCAAGAACACCTGTTGTTGGAAACATAATGCCTGGTATGCTTCATGTTGGAAACACTGTGCCTAGAACAGCTCCTTTTAGAAAGACTATGGCTGGAACCGCTCCTGTTGGAAACATCACTCCCGATATAACTCATGTTGGAAACTGCGCCTAGCATACCTTCTGTTGGGAACACTATGGCTGGAATGGCTTCTGTTGGAAACACAGTGCCTGGTAAACTTCTTCAGGGAAGCTCTGCACTGGCCAAGCTGGGTAAGAACAAGGTTACTTTAAGCTCTCTAACACTAGAATCAGAGATGTCACCAAGGCCCTTCAGTAACAGTGTCCAAGTACAAATATGACCTCATGGTCATGCATGATGGAATGAATGATCTTCAGAATTCCACCGAGTGCTTCTTCCATGTCTCCAAGGAAACAAAGACCATAGTATATAGCAGCATTCTAATTATACTGAGAATGATGCCTAAATGCAAAGACAAAATAATTGGCTTTAATATCTGACTAGTAAATTAGTGTTATTACTGAGGATCCAGTGTGGAACTGCATGGGATGAGATGGTCAACAGCCCTTCCTACTTTGAGAGGGTTGCCTGTACTTATCATTCTTGTGGAGTCCACATACTGGCTAAAACTTTGCTGCCCCATGGTGCCTTTTCAGGTAGAGCTTAATATATGCACAACACATTAAGCTGCACTTTCCACAGGAGACAGTATGAGGAGAACATGTAAATTCATGCTTCTGAACTACTGCTAGGACCACACTGTATTCCAAACATGCAGTTACAGGGAATGCTGTTAGGAGTCCATGCAGAGGTAAGTTAAAGACCCAGAATGGGACTGAACTGTTCAAATAATGCACACAGAAGGAACACTCTGTGTGTGTGTGTGTGTGTGTGTGGGGGGGTGTATACAGGGCTATAAGCACACTGAAAAAGGGTAAGTTGAAGCTCTACATTCAGACTACACAGTTCTACTGATACTCGCATAGAAGGAACAGTGTAAGTACATTGCTTAGGGGTGAAATGAAGCACTGCAGTGAAAAAGCACTGTATAACTCATACTCACATAGAATGAACACTGTAAGCACACAGTACAGGGGTGAGCTTAGCCACTGCCTTGAGACCACACTATACTACTGATACACACATAAAAGGAATGGTGTATGTACACTGCTTAGGGCTGGGCTGAGGTACTGCAGTGAAAAATCACTATACTACTGATACACAGAATGAACATTGTAAGCCCACTGTACAGGGGTGAGCTGAAGCAATGCAGTTAGACCACAGTGTAGTACTGATACACATACACAGAAAGAACACTGTAAGAACACTATGCAGGGGTGAGCTGAGGCAAGGCACTTCAGTGAGACCACGTTGTACTTACTGATGCACACACAAAAGGAACACTGTAAGAACACTGTGCAGGGGTGAGCTGAGGCACTGCAGTTAGACCACAGTGTACAAACTGATAAACACACAGAAAAAATACTGTAAGCACACTGCAAATGGGTGAGCTGTGGCAGTGCATTAAGACCACGCTGTACTACTGATGCACACAGAAGGAACACTGTAAGAACACTGCACATGGGTGAGCTGAGGCACTGCTGTGAGACCACTCTGTACTACTGACGTACATCTACAGATTAAAATGGACTGCACAACCTGTATGTCATACTAATTCATTCCCAATGCTCAAAAGCCAAAACAGTACTCTCCACAAGTGCATAACAGCCTCCTTTGTCCGGGATCACAGTACTCATGGTTTTTCTTAATGGTGTTTGTCTGTAAACTCAATGCAGTACACCTCTCATTTATTTATTTTTCATTTGTTTCAGTTTGTTAACCAGGTAAGTGGACTGGTGAACAGACACTTTTCAGCCATGAACTGAGCACCACGGTGAAAGTCATGAACAGAAAATTAAACAGACATGAAAGAATACATACATAGTACAGTAAGAAAGTACATCCAACCCACAGAGTAAAAAGGTCACACAGACAAACTATTTAAGAACCAGCAAAAATAAGAGTCTTCATTGTGTAATATTGTAAACCTTCCATAGCAGTGGCTCATGGGATATATGCAAATAATCCCTTAAGGACATACTGATGTTTCAGCTACATGGCTTCTGAAATGTTAGCATTAGTACATAGTATGCCAGAGTAGGTGGAACACTGCAAGATACTGCAATGTTGATATTGGTACATTGTATGCCAGAGTAAGTGGAACACTGCAAGATACTGCAATGTCAATATTATACATTGTATGCCAGAGTAGGTGGAACACCGCAAGATACTGAAATGTCGATATTAGTACACTGTATGCCAGAGTAGGTGGAACACTACAAGATACTGCAATGTCAGTATTAGTATATAGTATGCCAGAGTAGGTGGAACACTACAAGATACTGCAGTGTTGGTATTAGTACACTGTATGCCAAAGTAGATGGAACAGTACAAGATACTGCAATGTTGGTATTAGTACACTGTATGCCAGAGTACATGGAACACTGCAAGATACTGCAATGTCGATATTAGTATATTGTATGCCAGAGTAGGTGGAACACTACAAGATACTGCAATGTCGGTATTAGTATATATTATGCCAGAGTAGGTGGAACACTGCAAGATACTGCAATGTCGATATTAGTACATTGTATGCCAAAGTAGGTGGAACACTGCAAGATACTGCAATGTCAATATTAGTACATTGTATGCCAGAGTAGGTGGAACACTGCAAGATACTGAAATGTCGATATTAGTACATTGTATGCCAGAGTAGGTGGAACACTACAAGATACTGCAATGTTGGTATTAGTATATAGTATACCAGAGTAGGTGGAACACTACAAGATACTGCAAAGTTGGTATTAGTACATAGTATATCAGAGTAGGTAGAATATTGCAAGTTATTACAATTCTTGTATTATTAAATAATCATGATTAAAGTCGCACTGCTCTGAGAACTGTAGTTAGAGGAAATGGCAGTCATTATGTCCTGTTTTGGTAGGTACAGCAGTTTGTGTTTTACTGTAGCTACTAAGCTGCTTTCTGTTGGCAGTTTTGGATTAAGGGGAGTAATGAGTTACAGCTTTTGAAAAAAACAGAAGATAATCAAATAAAACTCTCCTTGGTGTCAGAATGAACCCAAATGTAAAAGTATAATTCACAGAAGAACAAACACAGGGCTTAGTTGTCAAGACTTTAATAAAAATGTAGAAATATAAAACAGCAGCAAAGCTTTTGAGTAAAAACAAACTCTTCTTCAATGCTAATACAAAAAAAACATTCAGGAGTGAAGCTATACATACCAGATGCCCGCAACTCTAATTAATCAATTATCCAATACAAAAGCATAAAATCAATTAACATAATTATATTGAACCAGAAATGATGTCGACAAAGGGCCTCACTGAGACAGATGTCTGCTCCAGCAGTGGCCACTCTATCCCATCCTAAGGGATCAACCCCTACAGGCATCAGAGTTGCTATTCAAACTCAAGTTGTCTGCAAAGTAGTCAGGGCTTTATCCTTCTATGTCATGAAGCTGGCTACCTATGGGTCATTTTTAACAGCACCAGTTGTAAGGCATTCATAAGCTAAATGTGCTAAAGAATATTTGCATTAAACTGATGCAATTCTAGGTAGTTTCATTAGAATGGACCTTCGGGTCCAGTGGTTCTACTCATTTAATACATGCAAAAATAATACAAATAATAGCAATAACACATTCCTACATGGACTGCCATACTCAGCTAACAAAATCTCTTGAAATTTTGAACTGTGATATCCAATTCAGACCCTGCCTACATGGCTGATATAAAATGACTACTGCAAGTAGAACCTTTTCTGGTAGTCTTCTGTAAAATTTCTCACGGTGGTGGTGATGGCTTAATGACCATACTCTAAAACCACTCAAAACTAATTTAGTGATAAGTTTAAAAGCATTTTCAATTCTTAGGACAACAATGAGTGCCAGGTACTATCTGTATGGAGCATCTGCTTCACATCTGTCTCTAGGAATATCACACAAGGGTCTGAATCTTCATACAGTCTCTATAGGTTCATAGATATATATACGAGGCCTCAAGCTCAATGCCAAAAAGTGCATTGTCATCCCTTTTGGTAAAAAGTCTATACCCATGAACTACCACATTGGCGGTAGTCTACTTAACACCGAAAGTGTGATAAGAGACCTTGGGACACAGGTGGACAGTACTCTTTCCTTTGATAATCACATCGCCACAGTAGTCAGGAAATCCTTCTATGTGGCACACCTCATAACAAAAGGTTTCTCATCCAGGAAAAAAAGAGGTCATTGTTCCCCTCTACTCATCACTCATTGGACCCATTATAGAATACAGCACCCCTTTTTGGTATGCACCTTACAAGACATCTATAACAACTGGAAAGGCCACAGAAATACTTCACAAAGAGGATTACTGGCCTCAAACAGATGCCCTACGCAGACCATCTCAAAAAACTCCAGCTTTGCTCCATCGCATATTGCCTACTCAGAGGCAATCTCTGCCTAACATACAAAGCTATGTCAAACTCAAAGCTGTTGGACATGCTCCACTTAAAGAAATCCCAGTCCCTCCAAGCTACATGCTCTAAGGACCTAAACCTTGTCACCACAATAAACAGAACATGCTGGAGGGATAGATTCCTGTCCCAGAGACTTCCCATACTCTGGAACAAACTACCTATCTATGTCAAACAAAGCTCCTCATTAGCACTGTTCAAGAAAAATCTTGACGATTGGATGGGAGATAAGAAATTCACCCAAGGGATCACTTCTGTGGCTCTACTCGACAGGGGCACAGGAAAATAATTTTCTTGGGTGGCGAAAGCCAGGGTACTTTTTTGGGTGGGCTTATATAGGCCCTAGTGCATATAGCCTAGTACTTACCTATGAACAACAGGAGCAAAACCAAGAAAGGATAAACTTAACAAAAAATAAAAACAGTTAGGCAAACGGCATAAATAAGATAAAAACTTTTATTACAAAAACAACAGATGAGCGCTTTTGTATCAAAGTAGATGCTTCATTAGATCTACAAAATTATAGCAAACAGAACATTTAAACATTACCTTAAATCACGTGACTTAAACACAGGTTTAACAGGTATAAAATCATTTAACCCTTTAACCCTAGTGGTCTGTAAAATAATCATCCATTTAATCACAATGAGTCCTAACATCTCTGCCTCTAGGATTAACATAGTTAAGTTCGAGCATCATAAACTTAAAACAATGCTCAAGCCCTTCCTGCATTATGTGTTTTGAAAGGGCATTCTTGCTATCATGCTTATTAATAGAATACAGATGTTCCCTAACATGATCTCTGAGACACCAATTAGTCATACCAACATAAAATGATTGCCAGACATCACATACAGCCAAATATACAAGACTGAATTAGCAATAATCAGCACACCTATTAAAATAAAACATACGAGAGGTCTCAGGATATTTGAACTGATTATCAGTCTTAATAAACTTACACATGCTACACCCCTTACAGGGATACATCCCACCCTTATTAACATTGTGAAGGCGCACAGACTGAGAGGTCAGTTTCTTATAACATAACTTATCTTTTAAAGTTTTAGCATTCCTAAATGAGAAAAAAGCCTGTGTACCCACAACAGTTCTACACTTCTGATCCACTCCAAAAATATGTGAATGTCTCCTTATTATATCACAAATGGGCTTAACATCATTAGAGTAAGTCAGGCACATACGCAGAATGCCTACTGCGTGCATGTGAGATGGTATTCTTCTTACAAGACTTCCTAAATACAGATGTACTCAGACCACCTGCTGATTTAAACACCCTAACATCTACGAAAAGCAATATCAGAGTCAGAAGACTCATAGGTAAACTTTAGATAGGGAGTAGTAGCGTTCAAGTAATCCATAAAGTCTGACAACATATCCAAGGTACTTGCCCAGATAAAAAAAACACGTCATCAAGAAAACTACCATAATATAAGGCCTTTTCACAAAACACATTATTACTATTAAAAACAAATTCTGACTCCCACTCAGCTAAAACCAAACTGGCATAGCTGTTTGCACACATGGTGCCCATAGCTACACCAGTTCGTTGTACATATGCATCATCCATGAACAAAAAAGCATTGTTATCAAGAATAACTTCTAGAAGAACAGAAATAAGATATATAGAATTAACGTCATAAGATGAGTGCCTACTTAAATACATGCATATATTTTCTATACTATTGGCATTAGGAGTGCATGTGAACAATGATACCACATCCATGGTCACAAAAAACAGATCATTAACTTCTCCTTCAAAGGTCTCATACCATTCAAGAGCTCAAAAAATGCTTCATATCACTCAAAATGTGGGGAGACTTGTCAACAACAGGACAAAGCCACTTCTTTCTCAATTCTCAGCTACATTATGTTGTTACTGACTTGAAGTTGTTTGTACGGCACATTTCACTTAGGTTACAATTTCGTAATACAATGCTCCTGTTACAGCTCTTAGGAAGCCAAGTCAGTATGTACCTGTTAATGTATGTACCTGTTAATCCTCCTTTAGTGGAGACCTTCTACAAATTGTGTGAGGATATCTATGCTTATTTTAATCAGAGGCATGGTAAGTGTTTTAATAATTTGAATGTAAACAGGTTCGTGCTTTATGTGAATTAATGGCATCAGATGACATTTGTGTTCACCCTGCTGATAAAGGAGGGGGTGTAGTAGTGTTGAACTCTTCTCATTATGTGGCTAATATGCATATTTTGCCGGATGATTCTGAAATGTATCTGAAAATAGATGAGTTGCAGATCCTGGTTTTAACTAATGCAGTACGTTTGCATGAAGAACTTTTGTTAGAGGGTGTTACTGATCTGAAGTTCTTTGATTACTTTATGGTCATACATCCTGTTACACCAATAATGTATGGGCTCCCCAAGGTTCACAAGCACCCATGAATCCTCCGATGTGCCCTATCATATCTGGGAGAGGTTGGGTGATGGAACCTCTTTCCATGTTTGTTGAGAAGCGGCTTTGTCCTGTTGCTGATAAGTCTCCACACATTTTGAGTGATACGAAGCATTTTCTGAGCACTTTAAATGGTATGAGACCTTTGAAGGTGAAGTTAATGATCTGTTTTTTGTGACCATGGATGTGGTATCATTGTTCACATGCACTTCTAATGCCAATGGTATAGAAAATATATGCATGTATTTAAGTAGGCACTCATCTTATGACGTTAATTCTATATACCTTGTTTGTGCTCTACTGGAAGTTATTCTTGATAACAATGCTTTTTTGTTCATGGATGATGCATATGTACAATGAACTGGCGTAGCTATGGCCACCATGTGTGGGAACAGCTATGCCAATTTGGTTTTAGCTGAGTGGGAGTCAGAATTCGTTTTAATAGTAATAATGTGTTTTGTGAAAAGGTCTTACATTACGGTAGTTTTCTTGATGACGTGTTTTTTTATCTGGGCAGGTACCTTGGATATGTTGTCTGACTTTATGGATTACTTGAACGCTACTACTCCCTATCTAAAGTTTACCTATGAGTCTTCTAACTCTGATATTGCTTTCCTAGATGTTAGGGTGTTTAAATCAGTGGGTGGACTGAGTACATCTCTATTTAGGAAGTCTTGTAAAAAGAATAACATCTTACATGCACGCGGTATGCATTCTGCATATGTTAAACGTAATGTTGTTAGAGGTCAGTTTTTTAGGTCGGCACATCTTCACACTAAAGACAGAATCATGTGTAACTCTTCTGATCTATCGACCAAAGAGTTTTTGGAACGGGATATAACCAAAGAGAGCTATCTATAGCACAGAATGATGCTATATCTCTTAGGAGCACCAGGACTAAACCCTTTTTTTTTTTTTTACAAAAGATCAGATGAACCAATAGGTACTGATAATAGAGCAAGCAGTACTTTGAGGATGTGCCTGACTTACTCTAATGATGTTAGGCCCATTTGTGATATAATAAGGAGACATTGGCATATTTTTGGAGTGGATCAGAAGTGTAGAACTGTTGTGGGTACACAGGCTTTTTCTCATTTAGGAATGCTAAAACTTTAACAGATAAGTTATGTTATAAGAAACTGACCTCTCAGCCTGTGCGCCTTCACAATGTTAATAAGGGTGGGATGTATCCCTGTAAGGGGTGTAGCATGTGTAAGTTTATTAAGACTGATAATCAGTTCAAATATCCTGAGACCTCTCATGTGACTTATTTTAATAGGTATGCTGATTGTGGCTCATCCAATCTTGTATATTTGGGTGTATGTGATGTCTGCAAATCATTTTATGTTGGTATGACTAATCGGTGTCTCAAAGATCATGTTAGGGAACATCTGTATTCTATTAATAAGCGTGATGACAAGAATGCCCTTTCAAAACCCATAATACAGGAATGGATTGAGCATTTTTTTAAGTTTATGATGCTCGAACTTGAGTATGTTAATGCTAGAGGGGCCGATGTTAGGACTCATACCGAGTGCCTTGAGATTAAATGGATGATTATTTTGCAGACCACTGGGGGTAAAGGGTTAAATGATTTTATACCTATTAAACCTGTGCTTAAGTCACGTGATCTAAAGTAATGTTTAAATGTTCTGTTTGATATAATGTTGTAGATCTGATGATGCATCTAGTTTGATATGAAAGCGCTCATCTGTTGTTTTTGTAATAAAAGTTTTTATCTTACTTATGCCGTTTGCCTAACCATTTTTAGTTTTTGAACATAATTATATTGATTCAACCATTAAAACACTAACAATGCCTGGAAAAAAGTATATAAACTCTCTCTTGTATTTTAAGACAGGATTAATACTCTTTTTCGAAATTAAAAACAGGTGGTTTATCTTCAAGTAACATAATTTCCTCAAAGAAAGCTTATTCAAGGCAGTAGTGATATTGCTGCACAAAACAGTCTGTAATTTAGTATTTTGAATAGATATCTCCCAAAGTCATCAGTGTTACTGAGGAAGGACAGCTCTGGGCTTGCTTATATTAGCAGAAGGAAGGAAGAAATGTGTTAAGGAGGCAAAGTTCCTAAAAGTAGTCAGATTTTCTTCTGGGGATGATCTTGTTATCCACTCGAGACCTGACCATTGGGTAGGTTCATCTCTCCATCCATGGCTATTTTTCGCATTTTTGCACATGGGGTTGGGGTGTCATCTCAATAGTGACAATCATCTACAGCCAAGGTCCACGCAGTGGACAGATAACTATCTGTTATATGGGAAACATGCATTCCCAGGCTAGACAAAAGCCCTGTGGTTCATTCCCACCAGACAAGGAATCTCAATTGACTCTCCATTCTTTGGTGAGAGTCAGATGGTTAGTAGCAGGCCAGTGTGCCCATCCTGAGAGCACCCCATGCCCCTAAATGTGGCCCCTCAAAGGTCCACCACTGCTCTCTCCCAAGGGGAAGCATAGCTCTTTATGCCAAGCTCCTCTTGGCTGCCATTACGATGGTTCAGCAGGCCCAAGCTCCAGCAGTGGTCACTCTATCCCATCCTCACCGATCAACCCCTACAGGCATCAGAGCTGCTATTCAAACTCAAGTTGTTTGCAACATAGTCAGGGCTTTATCCTTCTATGTCATGAAGCTGGCTACCTATGGGTCATTTTTAACAGCACCGGTTATAAAGCATTCATAAGCTAAATGTGCTAAAGAATGTTTGCATTAAATTGATGGAATTCTAGGTAGTTTCATTAGAATGGACCTTCGGGTCCAGTGGTTCTACGCATTTAATACATGCAAAAATAATACAAATAATAGCAATAACACATTCCTACCTGGACTGCCATTCTCAGCTAACCAAATCTCTTGAAATTTTGATCTGTGATATCCAATTCAGACCCTGCCTACATGGCTGATATAAAATGACTACTGCAAGTAGAACCTTTTCTGGTAGTCTTTTGTAAAATTTCTCACTGTGGTGGTGATGGCTTAATGACCATACTCTAAAACCACTCAAAATTAATTTACTGACAAGTTTAAAAGCAGTTCCAATTCCTAGAACAACAATGAGTGCCAGGTGCTATCTGTATGGAGCATCCGCTTCACTTCTGTCACTGGGAACATCACACAAGAGTCTGATTCTTCATACAGTCTCTATAGGTTCATAGATATATATACTATGATAATGACCACCAGGGCCTTTATAAGCCTAGCTGTACAACCCAATTCAATTGTGTACCTATGTACTATGGGCAATTATTAGGAAAAGTTTAGTTAGGAAATTTCTAGAAGTTATGTGGGGGGGTTGCACACATCTGTCTCGTCAACATGTTTTATTTATGTCATAACGAAATAATGTCTTAAAAGTTGGTTCTAGAAGTGCAATAGTGCAAATACTCAGAGGTATCACAATAGAACCATGCTTTTTTTTTTAAATTCTATGTTTCACTCATTGACCCCATTAAGGCATTAGTAATTACTACTTTCAGGGCAGCACAGTGGATAGTGTTGTCACCTCAAAGCAAGAGATTCTCTGGTTCATTTCTCAGCTGGGATGTCTTCTGTGTGGAGTCTGTATGTCCTCCCTGTGTTCACACAGATTTCTTCTGGGTGCTCTGGTTTCCTCCCACATTCCAAAGACATCCAGTAGGTGGACCGGACACTCTAAACTGGCCATAGGGGTGAGTGTGCATGTGACTGTGGGGTGGAAGAACTACCATGGCAGGGCTAGCCATCCAGCAGTGTAGACCTTGGCTCTAGATGACTGTCACTGTTGAAGTGTCACCTTGATCCCATGTGAAAAATGGGAAAAAAGGGGTTGTGGGTGGGTGGATGGATGGAATAACTACTTTGAGGTTTGACCGAAGAACACTATCTGGTTAAATAGCCTGCTCAAAGTCACACATTGTAAAAGAACACAATTATGGAATGACATCTTTGGCATCTCAAATTCTTAATCATCTGTACTAAACTGCCAGATTTAACTGTGAAAATAAATAAAGAAAACATTTTCTATAAGCAGCGTTTTCTAGTGCAACATAGTAAAATGTTTTTTCCTGCACCTCACACTTCTATAGCTTCATTTCCACTCATGACAATAGATGCATCTTAGATTTTTTTACAGCAATATGATTTCCTTTTTGTCTACAATAAACAGCGATAGTAATACCGGTCGATGCTTCTGTTTCTGCATTGTCCTATCATGTATTTGGCCAGCAGTGGTCTAGTTCTTCACACATAAATAATGCGCTGCTCCATAACGAGTTGCACAGCCACATCACTCAGCTTCCTGAATCCTGTTGCCTCATATAACCAGTTATTCTCTTCCTGTCAGTCTATCTATAATCATATCATACTTAAAGCTAGGCTGTCACTGTTAATACTGTCAGTAAGTACCGTGTTTCTTGCCTCTTTTAAGGTCCAAACCAGTAACCTCTCTGGTTAATAGAATAGACATGCTGTAGTTTCACCCATGCCTAGAACCACTTGTAACATTACAGTGCCTTAATAAGAGATGTGCATATCTAAGTGTCTGATGGGTACAACACTACCATCTCTAGTAAGACGAACATTTTTATGCAGACTAAAGTAAGCCCGAATTCATGTCAAGAACACACAGCCCAGTGGGACTAGATAGTGTGCAGAAATGCCTTAATGAGATTTTCAAAACATTACCTTTTAGTCCCCGATTTACAGACACAGACAGCATCTGCTTTGCTGTCACACAAATCAATGAGGTACGTAAAATGTTAGGTGTATACTGTCACAGTCCCACAGATGACAATAGGCAACAAACACCAAAGAAGAGTATCAGTCTACAACCACAAAGGAGTCTTAACAGATAAGAGCAGGGAGGCAAAGCTAAGGATGAAACAGAATCTGCACTGTAAAGGTAAGAAGGGTAAATGAGCATGCTACAGAGGCCAAGTGTTTTCTGTCTACTGCTAGATTTAATGCTCCTAGAACTTATGCGCCTTTTAGCATAAACAGACATGTTTTGAGTGTCTACAAACCAGACAGTACTGGGTCACTTTTCTTGACTTCTGCAGACAATAGATTTATTGGCATCAGGTTTGTGTATTACTGGAACAGAACATTATAAAACCATAATCATCTGAGCAAACTGGTACTTAATGTCAGGTCTGAATGTTCAATTTCACTTTGGCAGCAGAGATGCAAAGTCACTAACTTGACACTGATGGTCCAAAGAGACATTAAAAGCATGGTTAGGACCATTGTTTACCACAGTGATTGCTGTTTCACTGAGAAAATCTAAAGGTCAGCACAATCCAGTTTTAAAGTGCATACATACTTTAATTAACAAAACTAGTATAAGAAATCACTTCAGCAAACAACATGTTTCTCTATCAGATACACCAGTTCAGCTATCAGACTCTTTATAGCTTTAAACACAGAAATGTTCCAGTTGTAAACCCTTTTCGTGATCGACCAGTCAAATTACTGAATTTATTTGGAGCAGGAATAATGCAAAATCTTTTGCATATGATTTTCCCCACACCCAATATGTTGTCAAGTCAAACTGCTAGGGGGCCCTGCCATTTGTTTGGATAAGTTATGCCCAGAACGCACAACTACTGCTGGGCTACTGATTTTCAGAGGTATCCATAAGTCTTCCACTCTCCCAAAATGTCAACAGTGATCAATACAACTTACTAGTCTTCAGTCAATTTCTTATTGCTTTATGAATAGGTACATTTATTGATAATTCCCAATACTACATGCAATTCATTGCAAAAGACATGAAATTACAAAGTCATGGTTTTTAAAACGCCTCATTCTCCCTAATGTCTTGGGAGACGAAAGCAAAAGCATAATAACTGATACTATCGAATATTGTGGTGAACAGCAAACCTCAGTATCAAGTAACATGAAGAACGCTTAGAATTAATTGAAATTTCAGAAAATACTTTTTCATATAAGGCTTGATAATAAATAAAATATCTGTATTAAATTCAATTGTTCCTAGCTGTAGGTAGTAGCACATCAGCTTATCTAATTTAGAAAACTAATAAATGTATAACTATCTCAAATAGAAAATAAACACATGATCAGATAAGTCAATTTTTTTATTTTATTTTTTAAATGAACATGGTTCTGTGTCTGACAGCCTGGGATGACAGATACATTTTTACTTTCTTTTAAGGGTAATCAACAATAATTTTCCTGAAATGTTAATTAAAAATACTGTTGTGACAGACTGCCATCTGCCAGCATAGTCAACTCATTACCAAAATACCTGCAGCATCCAGTCTCATGACAAGATGGAGGTCATACACCCTCAAATCTACTGACACCCAAGTGCTCCATAACTGGTGATGTACTAATTGTTCTGGTGTGGGGGGATACACTCCTCAAATAATGCAGCGAACCCCTGTATTAACCCTGGAGCTTTTCCTCTCTTGGCAAATATTTAGGAGAGTGTGACATGAATTCAGTTACTTTACAATCAGACAAGGATTATCGTCTGTATGCTGGTCAATACTGTATTCTCATTAAAGTCATTCATGAAGTTAGCTGTACTATGTCTGGGTACCAACTTGCATCAAATCACTTCACAGCTGTCACTACCAATTTGAATATTTCTTAGATAAACAAATTATAAGTTTGCCATCTTTCGGCTTTTCCCGGTTAGGGGTCGCCACAGCGGAACTCCGGTCCGCTAATGATTGGCAGTTCATTTTTATGTACTGGCTTGCCAGGCCTGATGCACAACCTTCAACGAAGGTATGCCCATTCACGCATGTCTCCACGCAGAAGACGCTCTAGCTGAGAATTGAACCGGACAGCGTCTTACTGTGAGACGACAACGCTAGGGTAAATCAGCCTATATGTTTACCGCCTTCTGTGGAAAGCAATATTTCTACACATTGCCTTCTGCAGGATCTTTTTCTGATACAAGCTGGGGTGGAGGCCAGCTTACATTCAGTACTATGTTATGTGCCTATGAATGGACCCTTCAGGACCCTCAGTAAGGCAGAGGTATACCCTCACTCAAACAATACGTGAAACCTTTTCACATCCTGTTCACTCCTCGCTCTATTATTCAAGCCTTTCTTCACCTTACTTGCTGCTACATAACATTTACAAAATACAGCTCACTAATAACTGCAGACAAGGACTGAATACAATGACAGCAGGTTAGCAGTCCTTTAGTTACCATTACTTTATCTCTTAAAAAAAGCAACTTAGTCTATGATGTGCTAGATAGGTTTGGCAAAATTTTCACTCCCTTATCCCCTCCTAACTTAAAACAAACCTTCCTCCAAACTCCATCCCCACCCTACATATCTGAAGAGCAGGTCCTCAAAGCCTTATCCAAGGCAAAAAACACAGTCTCAATGGGACCAGACAACATCCCAAACTGTCTTCTAAACAGGCTAAAACATGAACTAGCATGACCACTAAGCACCCTCTTCAATTATAGCATAACCACAGGCTTTGTTCCTGTGGAATGGAGAACAGCAACAGTTATTCCCCTCCACAAAGGTAGCCTAGCAACAGACCAGGGGAATTACAGACCCATAAGCCTGACCAGCCTCATCTGTAAGGCCATGGAGTGTATCATTATGGACCTCATAAATAAAGACATAGGTGACCTCCAAACCCTGAATCCTACACAATTAGGCTTCGAGAAGGGCAGATCTTGCCTGGTAAATTTGGTGGATTTGTTTGAAAATGTGACCAAGGCCACTGACAAGGGCAAATCTGTGCACATAGCATACCTCGACCTGGGAAAGACTTTTGAATTCAGGCATTACCAATAAACTTAGCAAACTGAATGTAAACCCCTTTGTTGTAAGATGGGCTGCCAACTGTCTCACAAACCAGACACACACTATCAAAGTGGATGACTCCACATCAACCAGCAGACCTGTTACCAATGGGGTTCCACAGGGGTCAGTGCTGGGCCCCTTACTGTTTGGTATAGACATCTAAGACGTTCAGGTCAAAACTAAGGGGATGTGGTTGACCAAGTTTGCAGACGACTGCTAACTAGGTTCAATCACTGAATCCCCAAATGATATCAGTATACTACAGGAGGGTCTCACACAGACCAATGACTGGTATCTTAGTCACAGTCTCAAACTGAATGCAAAGAAATGCATCATCATTCCCTTTAGCACAAATAATGTTCCATCACACTATCAAATCAACAACAATACCCTAAGTACCCATGAAGTGTTAAGGGACCTGGGATCACAAGTTGACTGTGACCTTAACTTCAACCACCATGTATCTAATGTAGTAAGGAAAGCATTTTATATAGCACACTTGATTAGGAAAGGCATCACCTTTAGAGCAAAAGAAGTTATAACCCCCCCATACTAGATACTTATCCATCCCATAATTGAGTATAACGCTCCATTTGGTATGTACTGAACTAAGCAGCTGCAGATATTAGAGTGACCTCAGAGGTTTCTAACAAAGAAGATCAAGGGGTTCTAGCAAGTGCCTTACATAGACCGACTAAACTCCCTGCCACTACATGATCATAGGAGGTTACTAGGCTAATGGCCCTGTGGTCCTTACAAGCCTAGCTAAGAGTTTATCCCCAAAAAAGAAACCTTAATCAACACCTGTTGCCCCTGTTAGTGAAGGACACAGGTGGCACCCCTAGAACAAATTTGTGGTTTCCCATCAACTCATCAAGGTTGTGCCTGAAGAGGGTCAGCTACATACTCTGTTTGACGTCTATGGGGAGTCTATTCCAGAGACAGGGCAGCCTCTGGGAGACAAACATGTCTCTCCAGCAGGTTTGTTAATGTTGCATATTAGATTTAGGCCTTTTGATTGGGTAATGCATGAGGAGTTAGACTTACAGATATGGAGCATCTCTAGTAGAGCAGGGTCCGAGATTGCCTTGTAGGCGAGACACAGATCACCTCTGAGCAATCTGTACAAGTCCGAGTATGATCTGAGCCGGTCCACATAGGACAGGTGTTCGAGGCCATTCTCTTTGTGAGGTATTTCTGTAGCCTTTCCAGTTGGTGCAGGTGTTTGGAGTGGTACATACCAAACTGGACATTGTACTGAATTATTGGCCTAATGAGGGAGGAATACAGAGAGGTAATAACCTCCTTTTTTCTGGATACACTCCCTTTACTTATGAGATGAACCAAGTAAAAGGCTTTTCTGACCACTGCTGCTACATGACGGTTGAATGTGAAATTGTTGTCAACCTGTGTACCCAGGTCTCTCACCACAGGTTGTGTGCTTAGGGGGTTGCCGTTGATGTAGTAAACAGTAGGGGCTGTGTTTTTTTGCCGAATGGTATGATAATACATTTTTTTGTATTTAAATTAAGGCCATGACTTTGGCACCAGTCATTTGTTGCTGTAAGACCCTCTTGTAGTATGTTAACATCATTTGGGAAGTCAATGACAGCACCTGACTTACAGTCATCCACAAACTTGGTCAGCCACAGGCCTTTAGTCTTTGCCTGGACCTCTGAGAAGTAGATGCCAAACAGTAGGGGTCCCAGGACAGATCCCTGGGGAACATACCTCTCAGCTCTACAGATTTTCTCAGAATGTACAGATTTTTGCCTCATATTTTTGGTCCGTTTTTCATAAAATTGTGGATTTCTGGCAAATTAGAGGCAAATCATTAAACATTGAAGTTAGAAAATAATGACAGACATTTGAGTTTCAGACTTCATACCCTTCAGAAAATTCATGCTAATGCAAAACCTGTTGTTCTATCAACTTTCTAAGTTTGTAAGAGAAATATTTAAAAACTGTCCCTATTATTGGGCCTTTGTCGCACTTTTATATATGGCTTTGTCCAGATTTCTTGCTCTAAGAGGTTGAGAGGTATGCTGGGGAACACCACTAGTGACAGGTCTGCTGTTGGAGGTAGAGACAGCTATTTTGACCTTGTGGGTCCTGTCGGTGAGCCAGTTGGCCACCACCTGATGAGACAGGGATTTACGCCAAGCTGTGTTAGCGTTTCGATGATGCCTGAGTGGGGGATTGTGTTAAAGGCTTTGGCCAAGTCAAAGTAAGCTGCATGTACTGACTTTCCTCATCCAGGGCCTTGGTGACAGTCTCAAAAAAAGTCAACCAAGTTCAACAGGCAAGATCTGTCCTTGACAAATCTGAACTGGGTGGGGTCAAGTGTTTGGAGATTGCCTATGTCCTTGTTTATGAGGTCCATAATAATACACTCCATGGCCTTACAGATCAGACTTGTCAAGCTAATTGGGTGACAGTTTCCAGGGTCAGTAGTGACACCACCTTTGTGCAAAGGGATAACAATGGCAATTCTCCACTCTGCTGGAATGAAGCCTGTACATAGGCTATGGTTGAATAAGGTACTCAATGGCAAGGCTAGTTTTTGCTGGAGATGGTGCAGAACACAGCCTGGGATCCTATCAGGTCCCATGGAAGCTGTGTTCTTTGCCTTAGATAGGGCCTTTAATACTTGATCGATGGAGATGTGAGGTGCAGGATAAGTATCGAGGATGTTGAATGGGCCTTGTGGAGGATAGGGGAGTGAAGTTTGTGCTGAACCTATCTGCTAGCAGGTTGGCTAAGTCAATAGGATCAGTGTAAGTGGTACTGTTAAGAACTAATTTGGAAAAATGTGGGCTTTGCCATGGAGTTCCTGACGTAACTGAAAAAGGCTTTGTGGTTACCCTTTGTTTCAGAGGATAGTTTTGATTCAAAATTGGCTTTGGATGTTTTCACTAGTGATCTAATTTGCTTGTTGAGGCTAAGGAGGGAGTTTTTTGAATTAGTAATTTGTGGCTTTTTATCCTTGGACAAAAGTTTCTTTCTTCTATTGTAAAGCCTGTTGACAGAGGATGTCCACCAGATAGGTTTGTGTTTACTTGAAGAGCAGGTTTTAGTTCTGTTGGGTATGGCTGAGTCCATGCAGTTGTACAGGTGCTTGTATACTGCACTGGTGTACTGTTCAACATAGCTGTCTGCATCCTCTGAGGGAGGCAGTGGCGTGAAGCTACTGACACTTTCCCTTAGAAGGTTGTGGTCAGCTTTTGAGAAATGTTTTAGCCTGGTTATGGCTGGAGGGAGGGTTGGGCGGGATAGAAACTTTGAATGAGACAGACCGATGGTCTGAACTTACCAGGGAAGAACTTACTATAGGGATGATGCAGTGGTCACCCAAGACGGTAAGAACCAAGTTTAGAATGTTATCTCCCCTTGTGGGGGATGAGACAAGCAGGTCTAGTGCATTAGAACTGATGAAGTCACGGAATCGTTGGGTGAGTGTATTAGAACAGGAATAATACACCCAGTCTATGGTGGGGCAGTTGAAGTCACCAAGGATAAAGGTGTTAGGGGGTACCTTGATGGAGTCAAGTAGATCCAGGTAAGAGGAGTGGGTGTCCTGAGTCATGGAGGGGGGGGTCTATAGCTGGCTATAACTTGGATGAGTGTCTTGCCAATTGTCAGTTGCACCTGGAGTAGTTCTAGTGCATTGTGTTGGCAAACCAGTCTGGAGGTGTGCTTTTTCTTAATGAAAATAGAGACTCCACCACCCTTAGTCTTCCCGACCTCATTTTGGGGTTGGAATGTGTAGAATGAGGTATAGCCTGGTAAGGCAGGGGTGCTTTCTGTGGTCTTGAACCAAGTTTCTGTGACTGCACAGATGTCAGCATTTTCCAGTGCTAGGAGAGCCTTCAGTGAGTGCATTTTCAGGTTAAGGATTATAACATTAAGCAGCACCTTCAATTTGCTTTTTGACAGATCTCTTATGATGGAAGATTTGTCTTTGGGACATTGCCTAAAAAAGCATAATGGGGGAGGCAACAGCCTTGGCCAGAATCCTGAATCCCAGGAGTGACAAGTGGAGGCCATCTCTGGCAAAGTATCCAGGCCTGTCTGCCATGTCATCTCAGGCAGACAGATATTGGATCTCCTTGGAATGACACCAGAAACTAAGCCAATTGTTGACATCAATTATTTATTTGTTGGTATTATGGTATAATTCTTGGCAAAGGTAGGATGCTGCTTAGTGCTAGGGTCATACCTGCCTGGGACACACACTCTGAGAGCTGAATCATGTCTGTCTTCATATAGTCCAGGGAGGTACGTCTTGTTGCTCGTCTGGTCAGTATAAAACAGACGAACATTCATGGGTTAAGTTCAAGCAGTTTTATTACACGCAAACACATCAGAAGGAGGCTTTGTAACTTAAACTTAAATAAACTTATAAACTGACAACAACACTCATACATGTTAACACTCTGGCTGTTCTCTCAAAATGGCACTGCTGCCTACACATGCTCACTATTTATATGTATATGCTTACATCCGGAAATGCTTCTTAAAGTTACAACACAAGTTCTGTTCTACATCCTCCCTCTTTGAGAAATACATCATATACCAAATGACAGTATTCAATGAGATGCAATTTACAGAAATGATCTTTTGACATGCAATTATACAGAACTAATTCTTTGACATGCACTCATTTAAAATTAAGACACACATAAAACAACCATGTCCAGGTTGCTGTGTATTTTACACTAGGTCTAGGAATAAGGATCATGTACCATAAAAGTCAGAACTGGATCTAGCAACAGGGACTGTCTTCATGGAACGTTCGATTCTGGGGACACCTGGGACATCATCAGTAATGGAAATGGATACTTCGACATGTTCGGCATGAACATTGTCTGGGTTGCTCTGAGATCTAGTCTGTATCACAGGTACAATGCTGCAATGTCATTTCTGATACAGGAAAAAAATGTTTGTGGTTTCTCCTGTAATCTATACCCTCAGATTCCTCTAAGTAGGATCTCTGCTTGGCACGTATACCTCTCACTCGACCAATTCGATCAAAGCCTTTCGACGTTTGCATCTTCACTCTCTTTCCTTCTTTTAAAGGACAAAGAAATCTGCTTGTTTTATCACAGCTGGACTTCTGAAAAGAACACTTCTTAAAAAGCTGGGTTTTGATTGCTCTGTTGTTTGTAGCATTGGGCACCAACAAACTAGAACCAATAGTCAAGGTTGTTCTGGTTTACCTAGATAGAAGTCTCTGAGCAGGCGAGCCAAGTAGGTTGTCATGGGATATATTTTTGAGATTAAGTAAATTCAAGAAGATATCGGTATTGTCATGCTTTGATCTGTCTAGAAGATATCGGTAGTGTCATGCTTTGACCTGTCTAGAAGATATTGGTATTGTCATGCTTTGACCTGTCTAGAAGATATCGGTATTGTCATGCTTTGACCTCTCTAGAAGATATCGGTATTGTCATGCTTTGACCTGTCTAGAAGATTTCGGTATTGTCATGCTTTGATCTGTCTAGAAGATATCGGTATTGTCATGCTTTGACCTGTCTAGAAGATATCGGTATTGTCATGCTTTGATCTGTCTAGAAGATATCGGTATTGTCATGCTTTGACCTGTCTAGAAGATATCGGTATTGTCATGCTTTGACTTGTCTAGAAGATATCGGTATTGTCATACTTTGACCTGTCTAGAAGATATCGGTATTGTCATGCTTTGACCTGTCTAGAAGATATCGGTATTGTCATGCTTTGACCTGTCTAGAAGATATCGGTATTGTCATGCTTTGACCTGTCTAGAAGATATCGGTATTGTCATACTTTGACCTGTCTAGAAGATATCGGTATTGTCATGCTTTGATCTGTCTAGAAGATATCGGTATTGTCATGCTTTGACCTGACGAAATTTGAGACCATATTGGATATACAAGGAATGGATTCCAACTGTTTGTGTGACCTTTGTAAACACTAGTGCGGGACTTTATAGGTATGCTCATTTTTTTGGCTACAACACTAAAAAATTCTTTTTTTGACTACACTGATACCGTGGAACAGAGTACTGGTTGCGACGGATTTTGGAACTTTATTTTGTGCTGTATTCTAGGGATACTTAAGCCATTACAACATTGGTCAGAAGGTTTCAACTACTTGTTTGATGAACAGTGCTTGAACATACATTTATGGGCTTGTCATGACTGTATCCTGATTCGCCATACCATTTTTTGTTATTCACGACTACCTTTGTGTGAAGAAGAGACCCTATTCTTTATAATATACAACAACTATTGAGACTGGGTAAACGAACTGTTTGTATTGGCTACCCGTTATCTTTTCTTATATGAACATTTATATTCCTTGAAACTTCACATTTACCGTATTTGTGTCTGGTGAAGTTTGTATCTGTTTGGACATTTAACTAACAGATTTCTTTGCCTTAACATTTTTATATTGTGACCTTAGTTTATGCTCAGGCAATCTATATGTATGTGATATGACCATTTGCGAAGATTTTTTCGTTTTGTGATTTAGGCTTAGGTTTACCTTTTATATCTCATTAGTACATTACCCTGTTGGTATTACAGTTCTAAGTTTGTTCTCTGTTTAGGGAGTACTTAATATTCATATTCTTATGTATATTCAACCATTGAATAGACAGCCAATTCACAATTAATGTGGTTTATTTAATATTGGGCTGTTGACTATCAATGTATGCAATTATTTAGCTAGGTTCTAAGGTGTACACCTAGTTTTTGAAAAAAATTTTTGATCATACATATAACAGTTTTTCAGAATAGTTGCTCCATTGATATTAATGGTTTAAATAGTGGCATATTTCGGAACTTGGGCTCTAAAATGATTGGTTTTACTGAAAATGTCATCTCTGTACTACCTACTGTATGATGTTTATCAGAAATTTTGATGTTACTAAATAAGCTAACGTCACTTACTACATTCCGACATTATATAATATATACATCTTGTGAGATAGGTTCACTGCTTTTTTTTGACAATCAGAGTAGGGGTTTTACTAATATAGTTCCAAAACTTTGGATATGTTCATGGTTTGTTAACCAGTCGCAACCAGATGTTAGACATGGTAATATCATTGTGATATATGTATCATCAGTTCATGGATCTTGATTAGTGTTTGCAATTTTTCACGCAGTATATTGTAATCCATGGAAACTAGGGTTCTACATACCTTTGATTTATACTTTACATATTCTAGGCCCTTTGGTGGGTTGTGTAATAACTTGGTTGAGTGTGATATATATGGGTTTTTCTGACTTTTCTTATATTTTGATAGTTAACTTTATCACACATAGCTATTTAGTACAATTTCATCTAGGGTGTTTACAATAAGGTTTTTTCATTCTGTATTAATCAATATTTGTTAACCATTTTGTGGGTTATTGAATCATGCTATAGGCCTCCATGGTAGTTATATCATAATTTCTGACAAGTTACCAGCTTTTATAATGATCTTTAGCCATTTACATTTTGGCTTATACTAGTAATATTCCCCCTCATCGTTTTGCTTTTTTGATTCTCCAGGGTAACATATTTTTATATGTGTCTATCATATTAGACATTTTTGACTTCCTATATTAATTAGTTGTCATTACTATCCCTGCCGTTATACGGAAATGTCACAACATGCTTATGATAGGTTCATGATGGACCCCTAAATCTTTGTTAATTTTGTGTATGTCCCTAACTATATAAGAAGCACTTGGACTTTTGCTGCTATTTGTTAACATTTAGTGGGACAGTGGATTTCTGACTGGCCCTGTCTCTGGACTTCATTCCTGAGATATTATTCATATTATTGACAGTTTTTGATTTTTCATATTCGATTCTTGGACAGCACATCCAGATTGATATTCGTTATGGAATTGGATAAATTATTGGATGGTTTGTGTGCTGATAGAGAAGATATTGGCATATTTGGTCTTGGCCAAGTCTCAAGCAACAACCAGAGCAAAATTAACTTGGATAGGGGTGATAGTTGTGAAACAGCATTTCACAATTTGGAGAAAGGACTAAAAAGTCTCAGAGCTAATATTTGGCATCTGAGACTGTTTAAAGCATATTTATACAAGAACTTGGCACCCAGAGGTCTGAGAATCAAACTCCGTCCACTAGTCGGCAGATCTGAACAGAGGCTGACAGATGAATGGGATGAGGCATTAAGAAATGGCTCTATGGTTTTTGTAAAAATCTTAGCCTCCTATTATGAGAGGATGATTGATATATGTGTTTCAGAGATAAAAGAATTAAGCGTTGAATGCAAAAAATTCCAATCTAATCACAACTATCACCAACTTCTGGACAGGCTGTCCAAAGAATTGACCAATTATGACAAATTGATTAAGGACCGAAAGGTCAAAAAATTTAATAGAGATGTCACTGATTATGAAAAGGGACAGCCCTTTCAAATACAGAGAACTGTCAGGTTTCAGGACACACAAACAGGAATGACCAGGGGCAGGTCCAGGAAGAGACCGAGGTCCATATTGAAACATAGAGATCAAACTTACACGAGCACATCAGGGGAGGAGTCATCATATACAGATAGTGAGGGAGGAATTTCCACCAATTCACCATTAAAAAAGAAAACTACCAATCTGCACCTCCCTTTAGACATGGCAGGAAATCCAGAGGGGGGAGGAAACACACCCATAGAAATAAGAACAGAATCCATGCCAGGATTGGTTCAAGCCCTATTGAGACATTGACAACACCATTTGAAAATGTTTTAAATTTGTCAGATGTTGTACTTACTAATGCACAGCATAATATCCTGAATAAAGGTTTGGGTTTTGTTCCAAGCTTTTTCTCTGATCATTATCTCACTTCTTTGGATGTTATGGATTATTGTAGAAAACTTAACCTTAAGATATTTTTCTCTGAACAGGACACCACCACATCTCAAAGATCTTCTGAGTTTATTTTCCATAAATCCACTTTTCAGCCACCCATGAACAAGAATGTTGGTATTTTTCAACAAGCAGTACTCAAAGATCTACATTTTCCACAATTGGAATGCAACATTGCCCAAGAGAATATGACATTAGAAGAGAAACAGGCATTATCTGAGCTCAAATGTAACCACACTATTGTCATTCTACAAGCTGATAAGGGAGGAGCTGTGGTCATTCAAAATATGCATGACTATGTTCAGGAAGGTCTCCGACAACTTTCTGATACTCAATGTTATATGCATATGGGTGTTGATCCAACTAAAAAATTTAAAGAGGAGATTGACACTTTCCTCAATGAGGCAGTGGATGAGGGCATTATTACTCAGAAGACTTTACAGCATCTTCAGGTTAAGAATCCATCTAAGCAGATTTTATACCTGCTACCAAAAATTCATAAATCTATCACTCGTCCTCCGGGAAGACCAATAGTATCTGGTCATGGTTCATTGACTGAACCACTATCTGTGTTCTTAACTCAGTATTTAAAACCTTTGTTGATACATGTTAGAGCTAGAATTCAGGATACAACACAGTTTTTGAACATCATTCAGGATACCCAGCTTGATCCAAATTGGATCATGTGTACTTTGGATGTGAAATCTCTTTATACTAGCATACCACATTGGGGAGGTCTACAGGCTTTGGAATTTTGGCTGACTAAAGCTGAGTTGTATCCACCTGGATTCAATACATTGCTTATATGTATGTGTGAACATGTCCTCAATAAAAATGTCTTTTATTTCCAAGGTGAATGTTATTGGCAATTGAGAGGTACAGCCATGGGTGCCTCTTTTGCACCAATATATGCCGATCTCTTTATGGCATATTTGGAAGAATATGTGATTTACAACCCTTTACATAACATATATCTTGTGGAGATGGATATCTGGAGGAGATACCTGGATGATTGCTGGATGGTGTGGCGTGCGGATACTGAGTACCTTTTGGAATTTGTGGAATACTTAAACAACAATGTATGGGGTATTGAATTTTCAATTACATCTGATAAAAATAAGATTGATTTTTTGGATGTCACGATATATCGTAACAGCGATCATACCCTTAATACTAAAACACATCGAAAGTATCCACAATTTAATTCACTACTTCATGCATCTAGCATGCATCCACGCCACACCATCCGCAACATCCCTAAATCTCAATTTTTAAGAATGAAACGTATTAACTCCTCCGATATCGATTATGACATAGCTAAACATGATTTGAGGCATAGGTTTTTGGACAGGGGATACTCGGATTTTGATATTGAATCTGCCAGGATTTGGACTGATAGACAGGACAGAAACTCATTATTACAATATAAGGACAGAGATTACCGCACAAAGGATGACAAAATCAGATTCATTACTACTTATGGTAGGAACCATCAGATAGTTAGGGGTATCCTGAATAAAAACTGGAACATTCTGTTGGCCAATGACCATTTACGACATATTTTGGGCAACCAATGTTCGATTACTTACAGGAGAGGTAAAACCTTGGGTACATTGTTTTCACATTACAAACATCAGGAGAGTGGTAGTGCCAATTATAAACAACTTACAATTACAGGTGATGAACTTTTAGGCACCTTTCCTTGTGGCCATTGTAGTTCATGCAGCCAGGTGAATAAGCTCAAACAATTTACCAGTGCCAATACCAGCAAAGTGTATGATGTACGAATATTTGGCAACTGTTCATCTAGTTGGGTTATTTATTTAGCAACATGCCACTGTAATGCATTTTATGTGGGTAAAACTTCCCGTTCACTTAGAATCAGGATAAGTGAACACAGAAGTGAAATTCGCAATAAAAAAAACACTAATGCCCTATACCAACATTCGATCAAACACAAAACATCTAATTTTATGTTTATGATTATTGACAAAGTCATGGGGAATAGACACAACCAACAAGGTTGGCAAAGTATACTTAGCCACAAAGAGAAATATTGGACCATCCATTTAGGAGCATTATTTCCACCAGGTCTTAATGAACATTTGGGCTAAATGACTGAATACCCCCAGCCTATGCTGTAAACATACAGACTTGTTCTATTACATTTGGTTATCTACTATGCAGTTGCATTTGTATAAGTATTAGTTAAATATGGTATTATCATTGTTATTTACATGAATATACCTTGATGATGGTTTTCTTCATTATTATAAGACAACCATTACTGTAGATACCAAGATGTATCATTTACATATATACCCCATTACATTATATTAGAAACAATGGTTGTGTTTAAAGTGTACACTACCCCTATGGTTATACAGCTTACTGTGCTTGCACTATTGTCAGCATGTGAACAATTTTATTTCTTATACTATACGGTTCAGCAACATTAATTTATATATGGTATAGGCAAGGTTCTGACTTGTTTCTGGCTTTACAATCATGTGTTTCATATGATACCAATAGTATGTATGACTTAGTGTTCTGTAGTTGGCTTGGATGTTCAACATTCCATGACCTTAATAGGCTGTAATCCTGTATTGTTCCAGCATTTGTTTCTATACCTCTGTCAACTATTAACAGAACACATGTTTTGTGTATTGCATACACAACTTGTATTGTTGTACAGGTTATTGTGCCAGCGTTTTTGTTATTATTGGACTTCATTTCTTTACATTATATAACATATTATATAGTTCCGCAACTTTTACCTGAGACATGGTACAGGCAGTTTTTATACCTGTTCTAGTGTCTTTGGTTATGCATTATATATTTCAATCATGTATGATACACTGTTTTGCATTGTTTTTGTTGTGGCAGATGTATAAGATGAATAGATAATCTTTATTTATATTTTTTTACATTTTTTGGTATTTACATTACCGATCATACCTAAGTAATACAGATTATTTATGGAGGTGCATTTTGTTTTTAAATTTAATTTTCTGTTGCCCATTATTTATGCACAAAGATAATATGCACTTGTTTTCTATTGGTCCTGAGCCATTTATAAGCATCCCTGCATACCAGTGAGCTGTTATTCTGTCTGTCTTCCTCACTGAAGAAGGTTTTTGCCAAAACAAGTTTGAGGACTGAGCTATTATTTCAGTGCTTATTTAGCACTATGTTGCTTTAAATAAATTTTGGACTTGGAACTTCTAGTGCTGGCCTTTGGTGTGTTTTTCATGTATGGTTGGCCATGCACAGCCGTACTTGCGAGGTGTAGTGTTTTTACCAACAAACTAGAACCAATAGTCAAGGTTGTTCTGGTTTACCTAGATAGAAGTCTCTGAGCAGGCGAGCCAAGTAGGTTGTCATGGGATATATTTTTGAGATTAAGTAAATTCAAGAAGATATCGGTATTGTCATGCTTTGATCTGTCTAGAAGATATCGGTAGTGTCATGCTTTGACCTGTCTAGAAGATATCGGTATTGTCATGCTTTGACCTGTCTAGAAGATATTGGTATTGTCATGCTTTGACCTCTCTAGAAGATATCGGTATTGTCATGCTTTGACCTGTCTAGAAGATATCGGTATTGTCATGCTTTGACCTGTCTAGAAGATATCGGTATTGTCATACTTTGACCTGTCTAGAAGATATCGGTATTGTTATGCTTTGACCTGTCTAGAAGATATCGGTATTGTCATGCTTTGACCTGTCTAGAAGATATCGGTATTGTCATGCTTTGACCTGTCTAGAAGATATCGGTATTGTCATACTTTAACCTGTCTAGAAGATATCGGTATTGTCATGCTTTGATCTGTCTAGAAGATATCGGTATTGTCATGCTTTGACCTGTCTAGAAGATATCGGTATTGTCATGCTTTGATCTGTCTAGAAGATATCGGTATTGTCATGCTTTGATCTAGCTAGAAGATATCGGTATTGTCATGCTTTGACTTCTCTAGAAGATATCGGTATTGTCATGCTTTGACCTGTCTAGAAGATATCGGTATTTTCATGCTTTGACCTCTCTAGAAGATATTGGTATTGTCATGCTTTGACCTGTCTAGAAGATATCAGTATTGTCATGCTTTGACCTGTCTAGAAGATATTGGTATTGTCATGCTTTGACCTGTCTATAACATATCGGTATTGTCATGCTTTGACCTGTCTAGAAGATATCGGTATTGTCATGCTTTGACCTGTCTAGAACATATCGGTATTGTCATGCTTTGACCTGTCTAGAAGATATCAGTATTGTCATGCTTTGACCTGTCTAGAAGATATCGGTATTGTCATGCTTTACTCTCTCTAGTAATTGCTTTGCACTCTGTACTGCATGTTCAGCAAGGATGTTTGACTGTGGGTATTCAGGACTACTAGTAACATGGATAAAGTCCCACTGTTTTGCAAATCTCTGAAACAATTGACTGGTAAACTGGGTATTGTTGTCAGAAACAACTTTGTGTGGACTACCACGGACTGTGAAATGATGTTTCATTTTAGCAATAACAGCACTAGACATTAGGTTTGGTAGCAAACTGATCTCAAACCTGTTTGAATAAGAGTCAACCAACACTAAGTAATGCTGATTGTTCCACTCAAATATGTCAGTGGCTACTGTTGACCAAGTGCAGGAATTTGGCTTAGCTGAAGCGTCTCTTTTTGCAAATGTGGCTTAGTACTGTTGTACTCTACAACTACAAGAAAGCACTTTATCAATGTCTTTCAATAGAGAAGGCCAAAATATTAATCCTCTCACCCTTCTTTTGGTAGAATCAGAACCTGGGAGGCCACAATGCAAAATCTGAATGTATTAACATTTGTATGGAAGTAGGAACAATACATTTGGACCTTTGGAATGATGCCATCTTCCATCAACATCTCATCTCTGTACGGAAAATAATGTACTTCTGGCAGTATACGGGATTGCTTTGACGGCCATCCTACATTGATGAAGTGGTGGATCAGTCTTTGTGTGATCTCTCATCTCATCAAGTCTCGTGGTAGAAAAATTACGCACTTCAATGACATCAAAGTCAAAATTCTCTGCATCAAGCTGTTCCATGGCATTTCTGGGCGATATGGACAAGATATCAGCCAGATAAAGAAGTTTGCCTTCTGTATAGACCATTTTGAAATTATACTTTTGTAATTTGAGCATCAATCTTTGCAGTCTTGCTGGAGCCAAATGCACGGGCTTCTTTAAAATAGTGACAAGATGTTGATGGTCAGTTTCTATCTGGATTGCTCGGCCATAAATATAATCATGGAACTTGTAACATGCGAACACAATTGCCAAAAGTTCCTTCTCAATTTGGGCATACTGCATCTCACTTTGGGTAAGAGTTCTACATGTATAGGCAACAGGTCTGCCCTCTTGAAGAATAACTGCACCAAGACCGAACTTTGAAGCATCACAGGAAAGAAAGTACAGTTTTGAACACTTACCAGAAATGTAGATGTTCAAGTGTATTCACTGTTGCAGTCATTACATTTGGGTTATCTGCTTGCAGGTAGCCCTCAGTCGGCCTGATTAACAAAATCTTGGGTCCTGCGTCGGTTGCTGTCCCTTCTTCCATGACATCAGGGGTATAAAACATGCAGCCGAAGCCATTACATCAGTTTTTCTTGCCCCAGATGTCAGGTGTCCCCCAAATGGGAAACAATTAAATATAAAAGTACAATGATATACCTCCAACAATAAAGCAAATACACCAAAAAGCTTTTAAGCATAGTAAAGGAAAGTAGAGGTATAACCAAAAGAAGTTAGGGGGCTGGAGGAAGGGTAACCAGGACTGCAACAGTGAATACACTCGAACATCTATATTTATGGTAAGTGTACACAACTGTACTATGTTCTTCATGTTTCACTGTTGCAGTCATTACATTTGGGTAGATTCCCAAAGCTATGGTTGGGAGGAGGAATTTAAATAGCATTAGGACCAGATAAAAGTCCCTGCAAGACTGCAGCGACAAAGCCAGCTCTGGATTTAGAGAAAATTGGCAAATGATAATGCTTGGTGAAAGTATGTACAGAACTCCAGGTAGCAGCTTCTAGGATGTCCCTGGTAGGGACACCTCTGAGAAAGGTTGTAGTGGTAGATGCAGCCCTGGTGGAGTGAGGTCTGATCCCCGGGGGATAGGTTTTCCATGGTGCTTACAGCAGAAATGAATGCAGTGGCCTATCCATTTAGAAATGGTTTGCTTTGAAATAGCCTTCCCCTCTGCCCCTGCAGCAAATGCCACCAGCAATTGTTCGGATTTCCTTTGAGATTTAGTCCTGTCCAAGTAGAATCTAAGTTGTCTGTGCACATCTAAGGAATGCAGTATCCATTCCCCTTTGTTCTGTGGATTGGGAAAGAAGGTTGGCAAATGAATGGACTGATTAAGAGCCACACTGGATACCACCTTGGGCATGAAGGATGGATTGGTTCTGAGGGACACTCTGTCTGCATGGAAGATGATGAAAGGCTCCACTGCCATAAGGGCCTGTAATTCAGATACCCTTCTAGTTGAAGTGATTGCTAAAAGGAAAGCTGTTTTCCAAGAAAGAAATTTTAAGTCCACAGTAGCAGCTGGCTCGAAAGGAGGTAGAATGAGTTTCTCCAAAACAAAGTTAAGGTCCCAGGCAGGGGTTGGAGCTCTCCTGGGTGGTCTCAAGTTTTTGGCCCCTCTGAGGAACTGCGTGAACAGTGGATGAGAAAAGAGGGGATGTTCTGTGTTATAATGAGCTGAAATGGCTGAGACGTGGATTTTAATGGTGGAAAAAGACAGGCACTTGCGAAGCATCTCAGTTAAGTATTGTAAAATCTGAGGTAAATTGGGCGCTGCTGTGCTCATCCCTTGAGATTGGTTCCAGGCACAGAATCTTTTCCATTTTTCAGCATAAGATTTTCTAGTGCTAGGCCTCCTTGCCTCTAAAATGATATCCATCATAGGTTTACTGAGGGATGGTAAAGGAGAGATTAGGTAATTAGCCAGGCTGCAAGGTTCAATGTTAGAACCTGAGGGTGCAGAATCTGGTTCTCCTGCTGGGACAACAGAGAAGGAGACTGAGGCAGGTGCCATGGGGATAACCATGACACACTGCGCAGGAGGGGGTACCAGTGTTGGTGTGGCCAGTCTGGAGCAATCAAAATCATCCTTGGTTTGTCCTGTTTGATTTTTAGTAGTACTTTGGAGAGCAGAGGCAGAAGGGCGAAGGCATATACTGATAGGTTTTTCCAGCTGAAGAACAGAGCATCCACTTTCCAGGCTTGCTTGTGGGGAGTCCTTGTGCAAAATTTGTCCAACTGGTAGCTCTGGGGAGAGGCAAATAGGTCTATATCTGGGCTCCCCCATTTGCTTGTCAACATGTTGAAAATCCTTGGCTCCAGTTTCCACTCGTGTGGGTCCATGAGGTTTCTGTTTAGTCCGTCTGCCAGTGTATTTAATTTTTCAGGCAGGAATTGAGCTTGTAGGTGCACTTGGTAGCTCAAGGCTGTGTTCCACAATGCCATTGGCTAGTCTGCAGAGGGGGTATGAATGTGTACCCCCCTGCTTGTTTATGTACCACATAACAGTGGTGTTGTCTGTCTTTACCATTAGTTGTCCTGGAAGAATGTGGTCCTTGAAGGCTGTCAGAGCATTCTGTACAGCTAACATTTCTTTTTGATTGATATGTAGGTGCATTTGACTTGGGTTCCATTTGCCCTGAATGCACTTCCCTGCCAGGTGAGCCCCCCATGTATAGTCTGATGCATCTGTTGTTCGGGTTTGGGTGGCAGGGGGTTGTGTGAAAGGTAGTCCCTTGTTTTGGTGGTAGGCCTCTGCCCACCAAAGGAACTTTAGGCGTAGGCAAGACATGACAGGAATCATTGCTTCTAGATCCAGGGAATGTTGACACCTTAGGCTTTTTAGATACCACTGTAGTTTCCTCATATGCAGTCTTGCATATGGAATTAGAAGAATGCAGGAGGCCATGAACCCCAAGGCTTGCAGTATTTTTCTTGCAGATAGCAGGGTTTTTGTGGCCACTTGTTTGAAATAGGTTGTCAAATTAATTTGTTTCTGTGGCGTGAGGTACGCCATATGGGAAGCTGTATTCAAGCTTGCTCCCAGGAATATAATTTGTTGACAGGGTACCAGGTGAGATTTCTTTTCGTTTATGGTGTACCCCAGACAGGTTAGAACCCTTTGTACAAAGGTCAGATGATTCAAAAGTATGTCCTGGCTTTCTGCCTGAATTAGACAATTGTCCAGGTATGGGCATATTTGAATATTTCTTTGCATGCAAAATGCAATAACTGGAGCTAGGCACTTTGTGAATACCCTGGGCACAGTAGATAAGCCAAAGGGCAGAGCAGAGAACTGATAGTGTGTGTAGCCTGCTTTGAAGCAAAGGTATCTTCTGCAAGATTCCCTGACTGGGATGTGCAGGTATGCTTCTTTTAAATCTAGTGTTGCCAACCAGGCGTCTTTGCCTAGCATAGAAAGTAGTTGGTGAAGAGTTAGCATCTTGAATTTTGGAATCTCCAAAAAGGTGTTTAGGGTAGACAGGCCCAGGATAGGATGACATGAATTGTCTTTTTTGGGTACCAGGAAAAGTCTCTAGTAGAAACTTTGTCCCTTTTCCTCTTCTGGCACCAACTGAATAGTCCCCATGCTTAAGAGAGAAAATACTTGTTTTTGGGCCTCTGCCCACTAGTTTGGGGGCAGGTCCAGCCACGCGTTTGGTGTTGGCAACATGTGGAATTGAAATCTGTATCCCTGGGACACTATATTTAAAACCCATTTGTCCTGGGTAATGAGTTCCCAGTTCTTTGCATGAAGAGCAATCATTCCCCCAAAGGGGCAGTCAGTTGATAAGTGCTTGGAAATTTTAAAAGGAAGCCATTGAGACAGTTTACCATAGGGGGGAGTCTTATTACTCCCAGATTTGGAAGTGGAGGCCCCCCACTTCTTGGTCCTGTGTGTCCCCTGGGACTGAAACTTGGGGTTCCTGCTGTGTCTGGGTTTGGCTTGAGAAGACCTGGAAGGGGCTGGAAAGGACCAACTGTTAGAGGGCCAGTGCCTACTAAATTTAGGAGGCTGAACTTGTAAGAAATCTTTAACAGTTTGCATAGATTTAGCTTTTTCTTCTATCTTTTTAAGAACTTCCTCAGCCTTGTTGCCAAACAGGCGGTCCTGATTTAAGAGAGCATCCAACAATTTAGCTTAAACATGATCAGGTAAAGATTGCTCCTTAAGCCAAGTATGCCTTCTGAGCACAGACCCAGTAAAAGCAGCCCTGCAAGAGGCCTCTAATGAATCAAAACCACATTGCAAAGTATGTTTTCCAACCTGTTCAGCAGAATGCATTAAATCCTGTAATTCTTTATTTTCCACAAAATCAGGAATCAACATAATTTTCTGTGTAAGCAATCCAATAACATGTTGCTGATACTTTAACATATGAAACTGGCAGTTTACAGCCCTAATAGCTAAGGTTGCAGAAGTGTAAACCTTCTTACCCCATCTATCCAGCACCCTGGAGTCTCTATCAGAAGGGGTAGGATTTTTAGCAGAAGAAGCTTTAATGCCCTTGGGCCCCTGAGAAATAGTCTCTGGATCTGCAATAGGATTTTTAAAAAGGAACTTGTGTGACTCAGGGACCCTGTAGTATCTGTCAGGTTTTCTGGGAGCAGGAGGCAAGGAATCAAGGGCCAAACTAGATTCCGAAAAAGCATCATCAACAATGTCTAGTAGAGGGGGGATAGCTAAAGGCCTATGCTGAAGCAGGAGTAAGAAATCCCTAAGCCTCTTTTTTGAATCAGAAAAATCCTGGCTTTCCCAGTGGAAATGCTCCCTTAGAGTATTTAAGGTTCACCAAAAGAGAAATCCTCTGGAGGGGAAGCAGAGGGAATAGAGTCCTCTGTATCAGAATCCTCATAAGTAGGTAAGGGCAAATCCAGATCATCAGAAGAATCAGAAAAAACAGAATCCTGGTCAGAAGATTCATAAACAACTTCAGTCCTAGGCCTCTTAGAAGGGGAGGGGTGGCTACCCCTGATTAGAGTTATTAGATCTTCAGCCATTCTTATCATTTGTTTTTAGGCATAGAGGCCTGAGCATGTGGCCTGGGCATCAGTTTTTTAGGCATGGTTCGAGATTTAGGCCTACGTGAAGAAGGAGGTGTCGGTTTAATATGCAAGTCAGTAGGCCTGAATACACCCTCAATAGCCGGTGCCTGCACAGCGGCTCCGGACCCATCCAAAGTAGAGACATCCGGGGGTTCCATAGTTGAAGCATCTTGCGGCATACCGGACTCTGAATGGGTCTCAGTAGAGGCCTGCGAATTAGAAGTAGTGGGTATCAGGGGCTGGGCTGCGAAAGCACCTCACTGAGTACCGGCGAACTGGTGACTGGCTTAGGAGAAGCGTTGTCGGCAGTTTTGAACTTCAGCGGCCTGTCTCTGTCTTTATCTTTGAGTTTTTTTTTGGAATCCCGGTAATCGAATGGCTAACCGATGACATTTCTGGATAATTAAACTGAGAACCGAAATATTTAGAGGCGAAAATATACAGATGACGGATAATGCACTGATTAAATAAAGCACAAAACTGACAGCAAGGTACGCTGTGGTCAGGGCCTAGGCAAGGAATACATTACGAATGAAAATCTTTATGAGGTATTTGCTTTCCACAAGTAATGCAATTATTAACTTTTACTGACATCGGGAAGGAGCAAGGAAAAAGTTTTGCCAAGGGGATACTTAGCTTTAGTTGAAGACTTCGGTTCTGAAACTCGAAAAAGAAAATTTCAGGTGTCGGCTGACCAGCACTTGCAAACTGTTTTGCTTCGGGCACTGCTCGGCAAGAAAGACTGATGCAATGGTGTCGGCTGCACGTTTTATACCCTGACGACCTGACGTCATGGAAGAAAGGACAGCAACCGACGCAGGACCCAAGACGTTGTTAATCAGGCCGACTGAGGGCTACCTGCAAGCAGATAACCCAAATGTAATGACTGCAACAATGAAACATGAAGAACATCTGGTTTGTGGACATCATAGTACCTAAATGTAGGTGGGTTGGCAATTTGCTGCTCTGGTGTTGTTCTAACCATGATCAGGCAACATGTTTGCATTTCAACTCTTTTAAAGGTGGTGATAACTCACTAAAGTCAGGGATAAATTTGCCCAAATAGTTAGCCATACCAAGAAAATGCTGAAAAGTTTGGACATTGTCTGGAGCTGGTATCTCAAGAATGGCTACATGTTTAGAAGGGTCTGGTCGTAAGCCTGTACTAGTAAACAAATGACCTGCATATGTAACTTTTAGTAATCTGAATATGCATTTCAGAGGATTGAGCTTTAAATTCACTTCACGCACTCTATCCAGAACATTCCTGAGGTTTCTGCCGTGCTCTGCTTCACCATTACATCCAACCAGTAAATCATCAACTATTATTGCATACCAGTAGCCTGAAAAAATTTGCTCCATTGCACGCTGAAAGACTTCACTGGCAGAATTTATTCCAAAGGCATCCTGAGGAATCTGTATCTACCAAATGGGGTACTGAATGTAGTCAGTAGTGAAGATTTGTGAACAAACATTACTTGCCAAAATGAACTCTTTGCATCTAAGACAGAAAAACAGGGCATTTGGCATGAAGGTGGCAATCTCCTTGACTGTACGCATAGGATGATGAAGTTAATTTGATGCATTGTTCAGGTCTCTTGGGTCAATGCATGTTCTGATTTCATCTGAATTTTTCTTATGAGCAGCTACCATGGAAGGCACCCACTCAGTTGGTTCTGTGACTGGACAAATCACAGCTTGCTGAACCATTTTGTCTAAATTGACCTTGACTTTGTCCTGCACAGCTACTGGAACTCTCCTTGCTGGTCTGATGACTGGACTAACCTCTGGGTCTACCTTCATGGAGTACACAACTGGAAGTTTGCCTAGCTTGTCGTTGAAAATATCAGCATACTCTGAGCAAATGGCATCAGTGACACTGGAAATGGGACATGTGCTTACATGATGGATTTCTTTGGTAAAAGAAAGCAGTTTCGTTCTCAAACTGTCTCTGTCTAATAATAACTGCACAGGTCCTTGGACTACATAAAATTGCTGTAACTGTTCCCAGCTGAATAGCATGAAAGCACTACTGAGCCTTCAGTTTGAATTTCTTCACCTCCATAAGCAACAAGCTTCCCACAATTGGCCAAATTAAGTTGCTCACCAGCCCTCACCTTAGCAAATGTTTCTGCTGACATTATATTACACTTTGAACCAGTGTCTACTTTGAGTTCTGTGGGTTTGCCATTGATCAGGGCAGTACAAAATACTTCATTCTTTGGCAATAAATCTACTGCATTAACCTTTTCACTGGCCACTGATACATCATCTACACAGCCAACAGGGTTGCAGTTTTCTACATGCTCAATTTGCTTTTTTGAGTGACCTTTCTTAATAACTGAACAAGGCTTGCTTGATTTACAAAACCTTTGAAAATGATTCAATTTTTTACACTTGTGGCATTGCTGACCAGATGCTAAGTACAGCTCTTTTTTAGACTCATGACTGGCACCACAATTACGACAGTTAAAAATAAGACTTGATTTGGGTATTGCTGACTCACCCTTATACTGTACTGAGCATGCCCTTTTTACTGAGTTAGTCTTGGAACTTGCTAGACAGTTACGAGCTTTCCCAGGGGAGACAGCAGGGGTGGCAGCTGCCATGTGCTTAGCCCTGTTTCTGCTTGCCATGTGTTACATACTGTCTATGTTTGCTCTAGAGGCTGTTGAAGCCATGCTCTTATCACTTACAAGCACACTTGTGTGCCTTTCTGTGAGCTCATGGGTTTGACAAACCTCTATAGCTTTGCTTAATGTTAAATCATGGTCACGAAGCAAACTCATTCTCACAGAAGCACTGTTAACAACACACACAAGCCTACCCTTTATTAACTCATCTTTTAAGTCACCAAATCTGTTTCTTAAGTCAGTGATATAAGTTAGAAAAGTTTCACCTGGCATTTGGTCTCTTGTATAAAATAAGTGCTTCTCTAATGTAACATTTGTCTAGGGGTTACACATTTCTCTAACTTTACATTTAAAGCTCCCAGGGCCCTCCCTTGATTCAGCTGGTACCACAATATGGTGATTTCTCCCACTCCTGCATATACTGCTGGCGCATACACAAATGAATGCTCTCTTTCAATGGCTTCTGAGACCCAGCTAAGTTAAGCAAAATTTATGCCCTTGTACGTGCATCTTTTTCAGAAAAAGCTGCTTGTATGAACATATTGTATTCCTGCTCAAATACTCTTCAATTTTCTGCTACATTATAATCAAACACAAGTGGACTTGGTCTGCGAAATGCCTCTGCCATATCAACAGTGGTGAAGGTGCCTGAAATTATGTATGGACACATACATACATATACACACACACATTATATATATATATATATATATATATATATATATATATATATATATATATATATATATCAGAACTTTATTGCCAGTACTTGTAACTATGCCCAGTAGCACAACAAACTCTCTGAAATAACTGCAATTTTCCAAACAGGACCTGCTAGAGAGACAGGTATGTATCCCAGAGTCTACCCTGTCTGTGGAACAGGCTCCCCATCCATGTGAAGCAGAGTTCCTCCCTAAACCAATTCAAGTGACTCTTGGTCAACTGGATGGGAAACCAGAAATTCATTCCTGGTTTGGCAACTATGCCTCTAATGCAGACAGGTAACCTGCAAATGGTTCATCTCCCAGGCCAATGCTTACACTTACCAAGGGTATCAGAACTTGTCAGAGATTTGGAATGCATTGCTAGGCTTAAAAAGGCCCTTGTGGTCATTAGCCTACTAAACACCTATGAACTTATGAAATAAATCTCCATAGCACAAAAACACTTTGAAAATACCCCTTATCAGTGTAAGAAATACTTTGAAATGACTGTACATTGTGAATAAACTGTACACAGTGGAAAAAGCTGAGAGTAAGAAACACTTTGAGATTATTGCACTTTGCAAATAAACTGTACACAGCATAAGAACCTTTCAAAATGGCTGTACTTTGTGAAATAACTCTGTACTGTGTAAGAAATACCTTTGATATCCACATCCCTGAAAGTTTAGACTTCCGAATCCTAAACTAACGCACTGTACAAGCACATCCACTCGTGCATGAATCGTGCCATCCCAAATAGAACCAAGATGCTCTCCTCCAAAAAAAGGAAGCCAATCTGATGGTCCCCTGTCATAAACAAACTATAAAACAGAAGGAAGAAACTGTTGCAGAGAAGCGGAAAATCCCAGGATGCAAAAAAACTCCCTTACCAGTCTCAGTAAGAAGGTGAGATCTCTCATAAAATCCCCCAAAGCTAGTTACGAAAATAAAATTACCAAAGATAACCACAAGGCATTCTATAGCTATATCAAGAATCTAAATGGCAATGCTCAGATCTGCTCTGAGCTACAACAGAATGGCATTAAATTTACTGATCCCGAGGACATTGCCAATATCCTGGCAGTTCGATTCAGTGCCAACTTCACCCCCTCTCTCACCCCCTAAAGGGCCCATCTCAATACTGAAAGATGGCCAAATTCCAGTAATCACAGTCATACAGGTTAAAAACCACACTCTCCAAAGCTAAGAATACAGCATCCATGGGACCAGATGACATCCCAGGCTGTGTACTACATGAACTACAAAATGAACTGGCACCTCACCTAAGTGTCATGTTTAATCATAGCCTACCTCAGGCTTTGTGCCCACTGAGTGGTGCACAGCTGCAGTTATCCTACTCCACAAGGGGGGATCCACCTTGGATCCTGGGAACTACCATCTCATCAGTCTAACGAGCCTGATCTGCAAGGCCATGGAACGTATTGTCATGGAACTTATAAACAAAGACATTGGCAACTTTCAAACACTGGACCCCACCTAGTTTGGGTTCATGAAGGGCCGATCGTGTCTCCTGAACCTGATTTACTTCTTCAATCAGTCTCCAGAGCCGTGGACAAGGGTAAGGCGGTTCACACAGCCTATTTGGACCTCACCAAGGCCTTTTGACACCATCCCCCACTCTGGAATCATATATAAACTTACTAAGCTGGGCAGAAATACCTACGTCACTCGATGGGTTGTCAACTGGCTTACTGACAAAACCCACACTGTAAAAGTAGCCATCTCCAAATTCAGCTCCAGACAAGTGGAGTACCTCAGGGTTCAGTCCTGGGACTGCTCTTGTTTGGCATCTACTTCTCTGAAGTACAGGCCAACACTAAGGGACTCTGGCTAACAAAGTTCACAGATGACTGCAAACTGGGAGCCATTACTGAATCCCCAAATGATGTGGATATTCTACAAAAGGGCCTTACAGAAACAGATGCCTGGTGCCAGAGCCATGGGCTCAAGCTCAATGCCAAGAAGTGTATAGTTATCTCCTTTGGGAAAAAAACATGTACCCATGAATTACCACATAGGTGGCAGTACACTAAACACCGAAAGATTAGGAACACAGGTGGACAGAGGTCTCACCTTCGATAACCACATCATCACAACAGTCAGAAAATGCTTCTATGTGGCACACCTCATCACTAAGGGCTTTTCATCCAGAAAAAAGGAGTTCATTGTCCCACTGTACTCATCCCTCATTAGACTCATCATAGAGTACAACACCCCATTTGGTATGTACCTCACAAGACATCTGCAACTACTGGAAATGCTACAGAAACACCTCACTAAAAGAATCACAGGCCTGAAGCAGATGCCCTATGATGACCGACTAAAAAAACTCCAGCTATACTCTGTCGCATATTGTCTACTCAGAGGCAATCTCTGCTTAACATACAAGGCCATGTCAAACTCAGAGCTGTTGGACATGCTACACTTAAAGAAATCTCAATCCATCAGAGCCACATGCTCCAGGGACATAAACCTTGTCATCACAATGAACAAAACATGCTGAAGGGATAGGCTACTGACCCAGAGACTCCCTATACTCTGGAATAGACTGCCCATACATGTCAAGCAGAGTGCCTCCGTGGCCCTCTTCAAAAGGAACCTTGATGACTGGATGGGAGATAGGAAATTTACCCCAGGGGATCACGTCAGTCACTGCAAACTGGGCGCCATAGTGGAAAGTGCATCGGACACGGACATCCTTCAGAGGGGACTCACGGAAACAGCTGGTGCCAGAGCAATGGCCTGAAGTTAAATGCCAAAAAATGTATAGTCATACCCTTTGGGAAAAACAAGGTAACCCCAAGCTACCATATAGGTGGCAATCCACTAAGCACAGAAGAGGTTATCAGGGACCTGGGGACCCAGGTTGACAGTGGCCTTTCTTTTGACACTCACGTTGCTAAAGTGGTTAGAAAGACCTTCTACATTGCCCACCTGATCATGAAGGGATTCACATCCAGATCTAGTGAGGTCATTGTTCTCCTGTACTCTTCACTTATCAGACCAATGATCGAGTACAATGCCCCATTCGGGATGTATCTCGCCCGACATCTGCAGCAATTGGAGAGACCCAGGATAAAGGGACTCCAAAATTTGTCATATGCTGCCAGATTGAAGAAACTCCAGCTCTATTCAGTCGCATACCGTCTGCTCAGAGGTGACATGTGCCTGACATACAAGGCCATGTCCAACCCGGAATTAATGGACATGCTCCACCTCAAAAAATCCAAATCCACCAGAACCACTAGAGCAAGCGACTTAAACCTTAGCACGGATATAAATAGGACGTGCTGGAGGGATAGATTTATCACTCAGAGACTCCCTATGCTGTGGAATAAAATCCCGGTCCATGTTAGGCAGAGAACCTCGCTGGCTCTGTTCAAGAGAAATCGTGACCTGTGGATGGGAGATCGTAGGTTTACCCCAGGAATCATCTCTGGGTCACTGCTGGACAGAGGCACAACAAACTAATGGGCACAGTATTTTTTCATATAAGGGGTGGCGTAAGCCACAAAACTTTGGGCTAGGCTTATAAATGCCTTAGGGCAGATAGCCTAGTATAAACCTATGAACCTATGAACCTACTAGACAGGGGTCCAGGGAAGTAAATATTGTGTGAAGAAATAGCCAGGGAATTGTTATGACTAGGCTTGTACAGACCCTAGGGCCGATAGCCTAGTACCAACCTATGATCCACTCTGTGAATAAATGCACACAGCACAAGAAACTTTTCAAAATGGCTGCACTTTGACTGCACTTTGGATTATAACGGTACTTTGCACACAGCAAACTCTTTCAAATAATTGTAATGTAATAAAGCACACACTCTGTAAACACCTTGCCCACTCTGAAAAAATTTGAACAACTCTAGTTTTGATTTGAGAGGCTTCTGTCAGTACAAAATAGTAGTTTGTGCCCAAACACTGTCTTTTACTAAAAAACACACAGTCACCTTGCTTTTTAAGCTCAATTTTGCCCTTTTATTGCACTTGTTATGCCATTTTAATCTCTTACCATGCTCATTATACTTTTTTTGTGCCTGTTTTACTTTAAACACGCTCGTTATGCAAACCAAAGATAATTCTAAGCCCCATATGAATATCTCTGCTAGTTTTATCAAATATTGTAGTTTCAAATATTTCATTTAACTAATAATGCATTTTGTGCCTTTTGTTTGATTAATAATATGTTTTGTGCTACTTATTTGATTAATAATGCGTTTTGTGACTTACAAATGCTTCATTTCATTTTCTTTGCTAAATAAATCATTTGTGCAATTTTTGGTTACCTTAAGGTCGTTTCTGGACCATTTTTTGTTTGTATGAGCTCCATTTCACTCAACAAGCTTAATCTGCCTTCACCTTCAACTCTGCACATCATGGCTTGAAGAAATTGCTCTCTTAATCCCGGTTCTAACACCATGTTACTCATTTAGGCCAGGATAAAACAGGCAAACATTCGTGGGTTCAGTTCAAGCAGCTTTATTACACACAAACACATCAGGAATAAAGCTTTGTAACAAACTTAAATAAACTTATAAACAGACTAACTAACACAATCATACATGTTAACACTCTGGCTGTTCTTTCAAATTGGTACTGCTGCCTGCACTTGCTCACTACTTATATGCACGTGTTTACATCTGGAAATGCTTCTTAAAGGTACATACACGCACTCTGTTCTACACATCTCAAGTCATTCACGCCAGCATGGACAATGGCAGAGTCATACTTGTACCTGTTGTGGAGAGACTTAAGTGCGTGCGTGATGTGGCAAATTCTAGTACCTGACAGACAACTGACTGTGATCTTCTCCTTGTTGAGGCTGGTGAGGGGGACACCAGAGTGTCTCACAACTGGGTCACCAATGACTAGTACATTTGGTTTACTGTTGTGTGAGTTTATTATTATGCTTTATGGGCTGTGTTTGTGAGACACTGGTGTTTTTTCTGCTACCTGTGATGTGTTTGCTGTTGTGGGTGGAATGTTTGTGAGTGTATTTTGCAGGTCTCTGCTGTTTAAGTAAGCTTTTATCGAGGACCTCTGCATAGGTGCATGTGTGTTTTGCTTGACTATGTGATGTGGGTGGTGTGGTGTTTGTGCTGGAAATTTCTTCCTTGTCAGGAGTACTGACTGTGGCGAGAGACAGCATGGATTCCAGGTTACTGATGTAGATGCATTTCTCACAAGCAGAAGAATTATGTGCTAAGAGAAGGGGGTTGTCACTGAACATGAGGCAGTTGCTACACTGTCTCAGTATGCCCATGTTGACTGGTTTGGCAGAAAGGGCTGATGGAAACTATCCAGACATAGTGTTCTGAAACTTGGAAGGACTTATGGAGAGAGGGTTTTGATAAGGGTTTGTCCACAAGAGTGTTGTTGTCTTTTGGCTTTTTCAAGTTAGGGGTCACCACAGCGGAACTCTGGTCCGCTAATGATTGGCAGTAGATTTTCACGAACGCCGAGGTGCCATCTCAACGTTCAACCTTCAATGAAGGCACGCCCATTTACGCATGTCTTTCGAACGTCCACCCAACCACGGGGAGGGCATACAGACTCCCTACAGAAGGCACTCCCCGCACTCCAGCCAAGAATCGAATGGGAGAACCTCTTGCTGTGAGGCAACAACGCAACCGCTGCACCAGCAGTGTAGACTACAAAGACCTTCTTAAAGGTAAAATAACTAATCTGAAGCCCAAGTGCTAAAACCAAAACTAAGAGGCTTGGAATAACAGACAAATTTAATCAGGTTACTAACAAGCAGTATAAAATACAGCAGAATAAAAGCACTTGAACACTTAAGAGCAAGCACCAAGGCAAAATAAGGTAATAAAGTAGGAAGAACACAATTACAGTAAAAGCAGTTGAATAAAGTGTAAAAAAATTTTTTTAGCGGAGAGGGAGGAAACAGAAGATAATTCAAGATTAAGAAACTAAGGGGGTTGGCCTTCCCAAATGATCACACAGTACTCAGTAGAGTGAGCAAATGAGATGGGTCTGGGAGAAGTGTCCAAAATCTAATTTACTGCAGGGGCGGGCAATTCCAAAGCCACCATCTTTAAGAATACAACAACACTTGGGCGGGAGGGTGGTGGGGGAAAACAAAATGCAGACACAGAGACCAGCAATATTAAGCAAATAAATAAATGCAGCACAGTTTTGTTAACTATCACTGAAACTAAGTGCAAAAAAGTATACTTATACAAGCTTTGTGTATCCAGATGGCTATCACATCAGTCACAGCTAGGCCACAAGGAACAGATATGATATAGATACAGTCTCATAGCAATGTAACTCCTTATATCAGTAGTATAAAGGAAAACTTAAGAGCCTCAGGCTATCAGATAACACAAAAAGCTGTGCTCATACCTTGGATATGCTCCTTCAACAGAAGGAAAAGCAGCCCCCTACTATGAAACCAGCTGAACAGAATCCAGACCGGGACCAGCAATATCAAGCAAATAAATAAATGCAGTACAGTTTTGTTAACTATCACTAAAACAGAAAAATGAAATGCAGACACAGAGACAAGCAATATCAAGCAAATACTCTGTATGGTATAGACTTCTTAGTGGAAACTTATGCCTGGCCTGCAGAGAAATCTAAGACCCAAACCTAATGAACTTGCTGCATATCTGTAAATCAGACGGGATTAGGGTTATCCGTTACAGGGACTTAAATAGGACATGCTGGAGGGACAGATTTATCTCTCAGTGACTGCTGCTTCTTTGGAAAAGGCTACCAATTTATGTGACACTGTTCAAGAAGAACCTGGATGAGTGGATGGGGCACTGTCATTTCTTACCAGGGATAGAGCCCACAACCCTCTGGGACATGGGCAGTCATCACTAAATGTAATCCTGGGGACTGACTAGCATTTCTATGGTATTACATTGGGATGAAACTGCTAGGCTTAAAATTACCTCCAGGTTGATAGCCTAATAATCTAATATGATCTTATGATGTGTACAAAACATGTGGCATAAAAAGCAGTTCTGCTATAATCTATAAATAATTGTGTTGCCCCTTGGGGCATTCAGAACCTGTCATACCACTGTTTTAATGCCAAACAGGACACACTCAAAACCATATTCAAACAGCTAATGACAACATGTATAACAAGAGGCATTCAAGATAAAATAACTGTTCACTGAGGCACTTTCTGGCCATTACACTGTATTTCAAGGTTCTACAATTACAGCTCACAAAAAAAAAAAAAAATAAATAAATCCAGATGTGATGTCAAAAAGGCTATTTGAAAGAATTAATACTGACTAGCTGCTTTTTTTCCATTACTCATTGCTTATTACATCATTCCAGTCTGCGTTATTGTAGCATAAATCTAAGCAATCACTTTTGCATCAAGATTCCTGGCTAGAAGGACAAGGTAATTGGGATAGTATTAACCCAAACAGGAAACAGCAGGTAAGATGCACTCTTAGAAATTAATTCTGGAATCCATGGTAACAGCTTTTAAAAACTTGCTGAAGCCAACAGTCTTAAAAAAAAAACTAAAACAAAAAAAAGAAACATAAGTGGTTATTTACAGCAGTAGCAGATTCTGAATGCATTTTTTTCCACAGGTAATTGCAAGTAATTTGTTAAAAATTGCCGAAGTTGATGAGAAGCGAGAGTTGGCCTCCCACTGGGCTGACGGCGTTAGTGCTCATTTCCTACCGGACTTTACAAGTGCTCTGTACTTCTGCCTTCCCTGAAGACAAATGTTCTGAGCTGCTAAGTACGAGCATATCAAAAGGCTTTCAGTCAGAGTGCAGAGATTCACACCAGCCCTGTAGCATAAATAGTCTGCATGAAACAGTACACAGCATTCGCTGCTGTATCCTTTCAAGCTAGCTTCAGTCACTGGTGTCTAGCTGCCTCTGTTCCACATCCTGAAGCACCTCAGTTGAGAAACAAGGAAAAAAAAACACAAGCCACTTTTCTGCAATGTATTTAGATAAACGGAAACATGTCTCTAGAATGATTTTGGAAGAATTCTAACTCGGCAATGTGAAAGCATAAAGATGCGCACCTTTTGCATTCTCATGCCATGGTCAGTAACTACCTGTGATCCACATCAGTGTAAGGACAACTAAGCATGCAGATATTCAAGATTAAGAAGTTTGTCTATCCCCAAAGGCCATGGAAAGGACATGTTAGCAATACTCTTGACTAGTTACACTGCAGTATAAAAAGAACAGAAGTAAGATTAAAATAATGCATTGTAAAGTCCTTAGTCTGAAAAGGGAGATTTACAAGAAGCTATAACAATAAGAAGCCTAAGATATCATTAAAAATTGTAGTACCAAAAAAAAACAATGTTATGTATAAATATATATACCTATGTATGTAATACACACACACACACACACACACACACACATATATATATATATATATGTATATCGGTTGCGGGTACTGGATCAAATGTACAAGTACATCAACATTGTTTGGTTGATGCAAACAGATGGTCGACAGGTGTGCAATATTGACAATCCCCAGGTAGGGGAATATTCTCTTTCCCCTGGGGACTGTGCAGTCTTGGAGTTAGTATATATATAATAAGCAGGGGGGGGGGGTTGGTTTAAGTCACTCCAGGGTAATTTTTGATGCATGCAAAGAACATGTTGCTATTTTTTGTTTTGATGTTGTTACATCAGTTTTTTGTGTGTCGGTGTACCTGGGAATTCCATACAGTGCACTACATCTATTAAGTTCTCTGCTATGTCAAATGATGATACAATGATACCCTGCTCACAGGTTTTTAATTCTTCTACTCCTCTCTGAGATCTACCAGGTGGTTGCTCTACATACATACAGTTGGCCCATTACTTCTGTTAAGGGCAAGAAACAAGCAATCCTAGGTCAGTTGAGAGCCTTATGGCCCATTTGTTTCTGCCAAGGGAGTATAAACTGCCATCCATTCTTGTGAGAATCAGGTTGCAGGGAGCAGAAAGCTTCAGATCCCAAAGAACTGACCACCCATCCCTTCCACTGGTGGCTTGTAGAGTTGTAATTGCTGCCTGGTCAGCAGGTGGAGTCATGCATGCTTTGGTAAATGTTTTCTTCTTTTCACTGCTCTTCGGATCTTAGCTTCTTGTTGAAAGCACAAGCCAACTTGGCCACTACAAGCAGGGGATACAGCTATCCACTGCAAAGGAGCACAAATGCTGTGGCCTAGCAGCCTCCATCCCCCTGAGGGTCAGTGCACTGGTGTTGACCCCTCAAGCTCATCCTCCCCCACCACTCAGTCCCTCAGACATCTATGCCATTAACTGAACATTGGCCACCTGGGCTTTGATCAGGACTTCTTCTGTCCATGCCATGGGACTAGGGTAACCTACTCACAGTTTTTGTGTTAAGCACTCCAGGGTGCTTCTCTTTCAATTTCTATGAAGAGCATAATGGGTTTCAGGTAAAAACATAACTAATGTGTGATGAATTACTCTGGTGTCAGTATGCAAGCAGTGATGCCTAATGTGTGGATCTACAGAGATTTCCAGTCCAGAATGGAAAAAAATGACAGGTTGAAAGTGCATAATTACACATGCAGCTCTCTTAAGTAGTGGCAAGTCAACCCCCATTCAACTTGCCTTTGGTCTGCGGAATGTTTCTTCTATTTAACTCATAAGTGTGTAGTATATGCATATGACTCTTTGTGGTAGTTCTCATCTTGTTTGAAACACTGACTGTTACGTTGCTATTATGTGGAGCTTTTCTCCCTGGGCCTCCACTGAAAAAGGGAAAATTTGCCTCAGACTTCTTCGGTAAACAAATGTTAAATAAATAAATAAAAACTGTTTTCTAGAACCTGACAGTGTCTGTTGTTTAGTAATGAGCAAGATTATGTGTGTATTGGTACATTCCGATGGTCATGTTATGCCGCCTTCTTGATGCTATCTGGAATTGTAAAACCCATGTTCTGTACCTTTACTGTTGGACATCTTTGACTTTTACTGAATCAGTATTGTTCTTTCTTGCCACTTATGTACACAAGTTTACGTTTAGGATAGGTCATGGCAAATCAGCCTTCTTTGGCCAGTTAACAAATAAATAAACATATTACTAATGATAGCAAGGATTAGGCATGTATAATCAATCAGAGTAGGAGGATACTGAATGACCAAACATCAGCTATAGTCTCCTGGAAGGGAGGGGGTTGTTATGCCACATGAACTGCAGTCCTGCTCCCTGCTCTCAACTAGGGAGCACGGCACAGGTATGTATGTGTATAGTGTGTCATGGTGTCAGTATTAAGAGTACAAATGTGTGTGTACACAAGTATATCTCCACCGATATCAGCTACCAGAGAATGTGAAAGTAGAGCAGGCCAATGAAAATCCATCTCCTCTTACAGGATGAAGTCATTAATTCTAATCACTCTGACTCTTACCTCCCCTAAGTAAAGGGGTAGGGAAAGACAGCCATGGAAAAGATGGTTGATGTCCGAGATCAAGAAGAATCTGGTCAAAAATGGTTAAAAGACATATTTGGGATCACACGGATGATAAGATTGCAAGACATCAATGAATACTGCAGTCTGATAAGTAGTCTGCCAAAGAAAAGCCATATGAAGCAGAGTTAAAGAGCACCAGATTACTGTCTCACCTTCCTTAGGTGGATGGATGGAAATGATTGTTCCTTTAACACTCTTAGTGGAGACTAATGAGTTAGTCATGCAAACTTGTTTACATTAATTTGCGTTTTCAAGACAAATATCAACAAATAATACTCATCCTAAGTTGGCTCCTTCTTCATCCTTTTTTGAGTCAGTAGTGGTATATGGTTGTCTCAGCTGGCATGCCATACCATGGCATCATGGCTAATGAGGCCTGAAAATACTTAGGGATTTTAACCACTGACCTTTAATACTATTTTTCTACCACCTACATGTAATGGGTTACAGCAGGTTGCCACACATGCATGCTCTCATATTTGTCAGCCTAAGATATAGCCAGGTTCATTTGAATGTGTGAAACGTAGTGGGACATCCCTCTGGCCTTTATCAGGAGGCAGTAAAACTCCAAGATATCCCATGCATTCCTGCTAGTATATGACATTAGGCCACTGGCTGCTGCATTTCACCTTCATACCACCCCAGAGAGTATTCAGATGCAGGATCCACCAGTCAACACAGACAGGAGCACAATCCCTATGCAACTAGTTATTAGGACTTTCTCCAACAGAGTCAATGCAAGTCACAAAACATGCGCAGACATGAATAGCCAAATGTTACTGAGACATATCTGCAGTCCTGGGTACAAGCAGGAATAAAATTCAAACCCACAGTATGCTACCACCATCCCTCACCACACAAAGACTTTTTTTATGGCTGAACATGGTGGAATGCAGACGATATACAAGCTACTGCAGGTGCTTTCACAGACAAAATTGAAGCTTAAAGCAAAAGTCTGAACTTGTACCATGACTATGAATACTAGATGTTAAATTTAAAACTCAGGAACTGCATGCAGAGATAAAGGGTACAGGACATAGCATATACCTTCACCTTTACTACTACTGGGATATTACCTTTAATACTCAACACAGTGGTTCAAGGATTAACAAGGTTTTGGTTTCAAGGGGAGTTGGCTCTTCATCAAAGACATCATCTGGCAACATCTTATCAGAGATGGTAACATTTCATCCCCGGTGGTACTGATCCTGCCCTCCCCTGTGGAAACATTTCATCCTCAGTGGTACTGATGCTGCCCTCCCCCTATGGTAACATTTCATCCCCAGTGGTACTGATCCTGCCCTCCCTTGTGGTAACATTTTATCCCCAGTGGTACTGATCCTGCCCTCCCCTGTGATAACATTTTATCCCCAGTGGTACTGATCTTGCCCTCCCCTGTGGTAACATTTTATCCCCAGTGGTACCGGTCCTGCCCTCCCCTATGGTAACCTTTCATCCCCAGTGGTACTGATCCTGCCCTCCTCTATAGTAACATTTTATCCCCAGTGCTACTGATCCTGCCCTCAAATGGTAACATTTTATCCCCAGTGGTACTGATCCCGCCCCTCAACTGTGGTAACATTTTATCCCCAGTGGTACTGGTCCTGCCCTCCCCTATGGTAACCTTTCATCCCCAGTGGTACTGATCCTGCCCTCCTCTATAGTAACATTTTATCCCCAGTGCTACTGACCCTGCCCTCAAATGGTAACATTTTATCCCCAGTGGTACTGATCCCGCCCTCACCTGTGGTAACATTTTATCCCCAGTGGTACTGATTCTGCCCTCCCCTGTGGTAACATTTTATCCCCAGTGGTACTGGACCTGTCCCCACCTGTGGTAACATTTCATCCCCAGTGGTACTGATCCTGCCCTCCTCTATAGTAACATTTTATCCTCAATGCTACTGATCCTGCCCTCAGATGGTAACATTTTATCCCCAGTGGTATTGATCCCACCCTCATCTGTGGTAACATTTTATCCCCAGTGGTATTGATCCCGCCCTCACCTGTGGTAACATTTTATCCCCAGTGGTACTGATTCTGCCCTCCCCTGTGGCAACATTTTATCCCCAGTGGAACTGATCCTACCCTCTCCTGTGGTAACATTTTATCCCCAGTGGTACTGGACCTGTCCTCACCTGTGGTAACATTTTATCCCCAGCGGTACTGGTCCTGCCGTCCCATATGGTAACATTTCATGCCCAGCGGTACTGATCCTGCCCTCCCCTATGGTAACATTTTAACCCCAGTGGTACTGATCCTGCCCTCACCTGTGGTAACATTTCATCCCCAATGGTGGTAATCCTGCCCTCACCTGTGGTAACATTTCATCCCCAGTAGTAGTGATCCTGCCCTCCCTTATGATAACAATTTATCCCCAGTGGTACTGATCCTGCCCTCACCTTATATACTCTCAGCTGCAGGAAGAAAGAAAAAGTTGGAAAAGACGATTGTAGTAAGGAATGACAGAGGGGAAACAAATAAAAGTAAATGTAAAGCTATAACGGTATAAGTAGGTATAAGCAAATGAAGAATAATTTAAAGTGGGCACTTTCAGGAGCGTGCAAGTTTCATAAACAGACACTAGAGGTTTGCATCTAATCAAAGAGAGTGGGTGGGAGATGACGAACTACGGCATAATATTCAAACACTAAGAGAGAGAGAGACAGAAAGTTTGACATATGTATACACACACACACACACACACACACACACACACACACACACACACACACACACACACACACGCACACACACACAGATATAGAGGAGACATACATACAAGAAGGGCAGAGGGCTTCAAGACATGATTTTCCTTTCTTTTCACAGAATGGTCTACAGTCCATATCTGGACAGCTGTGTTCTGTAAAAACATGAAAAATTACAAATGTCCTGTTATTTTACAACAAAATTGTTTTCTTTCATCTAACTTAGGGAAAAGGTGTAACTCTACAGGTGTCTACCAGTAATGGGAGATATAACCATTCTATGTTGTCAAGAAACAGCAGGTAGCAATTAAGAACTTAATGTAGCACAGACGTTAGGAAAATAAAAATTATAACATTAAATTAAGGCACACCAAATGAGAGTAAGCATGGAAAAATGGAGTATATGGTGTTAACATGAAGATGAAAATTTCCTTGTACCTTGATACTCACTTTTTTACCTTTCTGTTTTTTTTTCTGTGGGCAGCCTAAATGGATTGTGAGGTCAGAAAATGAGGATATGCAAGTTACAACAATCTGAATACTAATAATTTACCACTGGCATCAGAGATAGCTTTGGACTGGTGGGCTAAGAGGTGCATGGAGAGACTTAAATCATTTTGTCCATATTGTTGTGCAAATTTTTTTTCTTGTATTCTACCTGCTCTTATGAATAAAATGTAATTCTTAATATTGCAGTATTTCTGTCTCTCACTCTGCAAGGCCCTAGTGAATTGAATTCAATTATTTTTCTTCCCATTATTAAAAAATGATTAGGAAGAAGAGTTCAGCTGTGAGGCAAGTTAACGCAGAGAAAGAATCAAGCCCAAACCTGTTTAACAGAAGAAAACTTCCTGAAGCTTCCATTCTGTACAACACCTAAAGGAATGTATACAAATTTACTGGAGTCTATACACACGTGTGTGTATATACATATATGTGTGTATGTGTGTGTGTGTGTGTGTGTGTGCCTACACACACACATACATAGTGTTTGTGTGTGTTGGTGCATGTGCGTGAGTTTAGAATTTACAAGTCAGATTGCTTGCTTTATCAGGTTTGCATCAGTGCCTCAAATCTATTCCATGTACAGGTAATAAATAACAAATCCCCTAAAGACCAAAAATGAATCACAAATAAATTAATGTGCAGGTTTGGAATAAACCTCCATCAAAAACATTTTTTTTTGTTTTTTTTCTCAGAGAAAAAATAAAACACTTGAAATGAGCCCTAAATTAAAAAATGCAAATAATAAATTTAACACCAATAAGAAAGGTGAGTATCTGCTGAGTATGAGAATATTATATTCTTTGAATAGATATAAACTATTTAGAAAACTTTTTTAGTGTTGACAGTTCTGATAACAGAGTTTCATTGCTGACAGTGGAAAAGCTTTCTTACAACTGGACTTTTACATCGTGGAAAGTTATCCTTTCTTAACTTGACATTTAAAAGCCTCAGGCTGATGTTCTAGTCTTTATTACAATGTACTTGAAACTGTGTAACAACAGCTTTCTTACCAGCAAAACTTTGATAAGCTGAGATAACTGAGTTTTACAGCAAACATTCCATGGCCAACATTACAGACATAAATAAAAAGAAAACAATAATACAAAAGTCATGAAAAAGATAGCAAACAGTTACTTAGAAACATGTGACTAACCCCTTTAGGTACATACTAGCTATCTGTAAACTAAACATACTGTTTAATAATATGGAAGCATTTTCAACTGAAGTTTACAGATAATAAAACATAGAAGAAACGTAAAAAGTTTAACATTTTGAATGCAATTCCATTAAGAAGCAATTGTTATACTGAAATAAAATTAACTGTAGCCTTAATAAAGTCACTGCTGCTTTTGTGTAGGGTGTTAAGTATAATGGAACTGTCTCTCATCTGTGGAAGAAAGATAATTTTATACTCCTAAGATAAGAATTTTAAAAGTCTAGGCCAAAATTACTACTGATTTGTAAACTTATAAGTCCACATTTAATGCCAAAACTTTCTGTATATCCCAAAGTTACACTATTAAAATCCTAAATCCACACCTGAGCTTATCTTACCTTACTCAGATGTACTCAATCTTCCTCCTTTTGACAGTCAAAAGAGTGATTTTGACAAATTTCACAAGCATTTCACTCTGTCAATGAAATGACAATTCAACAGATCTGACAGCGAAGTGAACTCATACAAATATATACATTATATATATACATGACATAGATATAATGCCCAACTTTATTTATGTGGGCCAATGCTATCCCTAGCCCAGACCACAACCTCAGCTCTACACATTAGGATACTAAACACCCCTTCCCAAACCATACCACTATACAGACAGAGTACTTCAGCAAATCAGTACTAGTTTTTTGTTTGTGTCATCAATCAGAAAAGGAAAGTGTTTTCCTTTATTGACTAGTTTAGTGATTTGAGGAGACAACATTTTAAAGAAAGGTTAAGTACAACCATTGTTTTTAGATTAACTGTGTCTTGATGACTCATGTGCACGACTTGTAGTAATATATTTGTATATACTGAAGAAAAGGCAAAAAAATCCTCCTTTTCTAACCAGTGCAACTACAAAGGAATAAACTAATCCAAAACAATCACTAAATGAATAAGAAAAAAATAATTATTAGTGTGACGCCCCACTTCTAGGCTAGTAACAAAGAAGCCTAAATCCTCATCACTGACACTGGTTAGGGACATTCACTTTGAACAAAAATAGATATACACAGTATTTCCAGATGGAGCTCTCATTAAACATAATTTCCCTTAAGAGCACACAGGAAATGCACTCAGTCCAGGGGCTGGGTTTCCCTCTCTCTCACTCTGCAGGCCCCAGTAAGACTCCCCACTGGCATAGTTGTAGAGTTGAGTCCTCAGCAGATTGTCCAAGCCAACTCCTCCACCAATCTCTCTGTGAAGCCAGTGCTTTGTGTCCCTGCTGCAAGTAGCTGACACACACACACACACACACACACACACACACACACACACACCTGGAAAGGCTGGTACAGGCTTACTAGTTCTGCCAGACTATAAGGTAGTTACTGCCACCAGACACTCAAAAGCCATCTGCTCTAAGGCTCTTACAAGGGTACCCAATTATACTGATTGAAATTAATACTAATACAAATGGTAGTGTTTGACCAATGCAATAAGGCTTTCAGGAGTGGCCACAGTGCCACCAAATAAATATAAGTACTCTCAAAGGTTAAAATATTCTCTAAAAGACCAGCTACAATGAAACATTTAAATATATTTAATAATAAATAATAAAAGAACATGACAATACTAAATATCTATTTACAATAAACACCAAAGTTTCACTCACAGGAAATAATAAAAAATAATACAGGTGAAGATTCACACATATAGAGAAAAACAATACTTAACTAATCTCACTATATTTTCCTGACTTACTATTACTATTCCTTGGCTACTTAATAAAGTAAGGCAAGATGAAGTGGTTAAGAGATCCTTCTATGTCAGGTTCCAAAAAACAGACTGCTCTGAGACTTCTGTCTCATCTGGTATTAAAACATCACTTTAGTCCTGGAATACAGAATGACATCACATACATCTTGTCATCTGACTCTGATTCCCATACTACTGCCTTTCATAGCACACATGTGTCAATAATACACATACATAGAGCTTTGCTAAGATCTGTTGCAGCTTCTGGAAGTCATAAAACAATTTTAAACTTCCACCCTTCCACAGTAGCAATTAGTTCACCCCCAAGGACAATACAGAGGGGTTCCTAGTACAGATTTTTTGTCTCTGGCTGCATTAAGACCTGTGAGATACAATCTTTATGGCTTATACCAAGTAAATTAATAACAAATCTATTTTTCAAACTTTTCTGGACTGAAATTACCCTCTTCTCTTCCAGTATCCTATTTTACAATGTATTAATTTCAATAGTTACCATACAATCTGACATACAGATATACTTTTTTTCTGTCCAGCAGGACCCAGTGTTGGTACATTTTTTAACACAAGCAGCTTTACAAAAACGTTTTCAACACAAGCACCTGTACAAATCAGTTTGATATACAAATGGCACAAAATACTTTACAAAACTCCAGCTAGCTATACTGGCATATGTTACGCATCCACTGCCACACTTCTCCTGGCATAGCTAGCAATACCTTATATCATCACAACTAGTATCTTAAATAACTCATACAGCTATGTAATGAGATCCATGTATAACATAAGTGATGCATGAAGTAAACACACACACACACACACACACACATTACAGCTAAAGGCTGACAATATAATACTTCACTGTGTCACCTAATCTACATTATTTTTATCACTTTACTTAATCAGTGATGAATGTAGACCTGCTCTGGTGCTGCACTACAGCAGATGGACATGGACCAATAATGAAGGTGGGCTGTAGCTGATAACTGTGGACATGCACTGGTGGTAGACTGCACCGGTAGCAGTTATGGTTAACAAAGAAACAAGCATAAGGCTTTGAATAAGTGGAAATAAACAACAATTCTCCACTGAATTACAAATGTTTTGTTACTTGGAATGGAAATCAGGGTGCCTGTCCACATTATGAAATCAAAGCATGTGACAAGTATCAGGGGAAAAGAAGGGCAGCCTCTACAGAGGATTGATTTTAGTAGTGGAAATAGGACTGTTAAAATTAAATGCATCCTCAGATGGTTATTTTTCAAATACTTTCATATAAACAGCTCACATTTTGTTCATCACCATAATTTGTGAATGTTCAAAATGTTTCTGTGCAAATCAGACAATGAATTTGCCTATCAGAAAACATTTCTTTTGAAAAAAAAATCAAGGGCCTAAATCATAAAAGCTATGCAGACAACCTCAAGGCCTTGTCCTTATTCTCAGTGTCATACTGGTTACTGTTGGGCAATTTTTGCCTTGCATTCAGAGCCTCAAAAGACCCACTGCATATTTACAAGTCCAATGGGGGCATAAACACCCGCTCAAAAGATCTAAATCTCTTTTGTATCATAAACAGAATATGTTGGGAGGCCTAGAGGGATAGCTTTATCAAAGAGAAAAACATTTATTTGGAATCACCTTCCTCTACACATAAAGTAAAGTACTTCTCTTATACTATTCAAATGTAATCTGGATGAATGGATGAATAACCCTAAATTCATCCCTGGTTTAACACCTTTATCCCTCATAGATAGAGGCAAAGTACAGTTGTATACACTTACCATATATGTAGATGTTCGAGTGTATTCACTGTTGCAGTGATTACATTTGGGTTATCCTGCTGGCAGGTTGCTCTCAGTCAGCCTGAATTCCAAAGTCTTGGGACCTGCGTCGGTTGCTGTCGCCTCTTTCCTGACATCAGGTCATCAGGGGAATAAAAGATGCAGCCAATGCCATTTTATTTAGTTTTTCCTGCCCCAGATGTCAGGTGCCCCCAAAAGGGTAGGCTAAAATTAGGTAAATAAAACATACATGAACCAAAATAAGTTTTACCTTCCTCTATAAGCAAATACACCATCTAGGTTGTATAGATTAGAGAAGTAAAGATAAGTTCCAGCAAAAATAAGGGGGATGGTGGGTGGGTAACCTGGACTGCAACAGTGAATACACTTGAACATCTACATTTATGGTAAGTGTACACAACTGTACTATGTTCTTTGTGTTTCACTGTTGCAGTCATTACATTTGGGTTGAGTCCCAAAGCTATGGTTGGGGGGCTGGAGCTAAACAGCATTAGGAGCGGCTATGAGGCCCTGCAGAACTGCAGTGGCAAAGCTGCCCTGGATTTAGAATAAAGAGGTAGATTGTAATGTTTTGTAAAGGTATGCACTGAACCCCAAGTAGCAGCCTCCAAAATGTCTTTGGTTGGTACTCCTCTGAGAAAGGCTGCAGAGGTGGCCGCAGCTCTGGTTGAATGTGACCTAATGCCCTTAGGCAATGGTTTGCCATGTTGTGAGTAGAGAAACAAATGCAGTGACCTATCCACTTTGAAATAGTCTGCTTGGAGATAGCCTTTCCTTGTGATGCTGTGGCATATGCCATTAGTAATTGCTCTGTCTTTCTGAAAACTTTAGTTTTGTCCAAGTAGAATCTAAGTTGTCTGTGTACGTCCAAAGAATGCAGAATTTTCTCCCCTTTGTTCTGTGGATTTGGATAAAAAGTTGGCAAATGAATTGTTTGGTTAAGGGCTACAGTGGATACCACCTTAGGTATAAATGTAGGGTTTGTTCTCAGAAAGACCCTGTCTGGATAAAAAATGATAAAGGGTTCCACAGCCATGAGAGCCTGTAGCTCTGAAACTCGTCTTGCAGAAGTTATTGCTAGGAACAGAGCTGTTTTATAAGATAAGAACTTTATGTCCACAGTAGCAGCTGGCTCAAAAGGAGGTAAGGTAAGGTTTTCCAAGACATAATTGAGGTCCCATGCAGGTGTTGGCATTCTCCTTGGAGGCCTTAAGTTTTTGGCTGCTCTGAGGTACTGCCTTAATAATGGATGAGAAAAGAGTGGTGGCTCTGTATTGTAATGAGCCGAAATGGCAGAGGCATGGATTTTAACTGATGAAAAAGTTAGGCCTTTGTCCAGCATCTCAGTTAAATATTGCAAAATCTGAGGAATATTTGGGACAGCTGTATCAGTTCCTTAAGCTTGGTTCCAAGCGCAAAATATTTTCCATTTCCCAGCATAGGATTTTCTAGTACTAGGCCTTCTGGCTTCTAAAATGACATCCATCACAGCTTTACTGAGAGGTGTGGTTTGTATGGCTACATTATCTGCCATGCTGCCAGGTTTAGCGTCCTGAGCTGGCTGTGCAGAATCTGATTGTTTTGTTGGGACAGTAGATGAGGCATTTGAGGTAAGCTCCAGGCTGGGCATTGGGACAAGTTCCTTAAGATCGGATACCAGTACTGGCGTGGCCAGTCTGGGGCAATCCGAATCATTTTTGGATTCTCCTGCCTGACCTTTAGGAGTACCTTGGGGAGGAGAGGCAGTGGAGGAAAGGTGTACACTGATAGGTTTGTCCAGTTGAAAGATAAGGCGTCCACTTTCCAAGCTTGTCTGTGATAAGTCCTTGTGCAGAATCTTTTTAGTTGATTGTTTTGATGGGAGGCAAATAGATCTATGTCCGGGCGTCCCCATTCCATTGTTATCATGTTGAAGTCTTGTGGATCCAGGTGCCACTTGTGGGGATCCAAGAGGTTTCTCCTTAGTTCGTCTGCCAGAGTATTTTCCTTTCCTGGCAGGAACGGTGCTTGCAGATGAACTTGGTAAATTGATGTTGTGTCCCATAAAGCCATGGCTAGTCTGCATAGGGGGTAAAAATGAGCCCCCCCGATTGTTTATGTACCACATGACCGTGGTGTTGTCTGTCTTTATCAGTAGTTGTCCCGGATGAAGTAGGTCCTTGAAGGCTGTCAGGGCATTTTGAACAGCTAGCGTCTCTTTTTGATTGATATGTAGATGCTTTTGGTTTATGGACCAGGTGCCCTGAATGCCTCTTCCTGCCATGTGTGCCCCAAAGGCATAATCTGATGCATTCACTGTTAAGCTCTGCCTGGCTGGGGGTAGTGAGAATGGCTGTCCCTTGTTTTGGTGACAAGCCTTTGCCCACCATCGAAATTCCTGTTGCAGGCAGGGTATTAAGAGTAATCATTGTTTCCAGACTGTGGCAATGTTGTGTCCAGACACTTTTTAGGTACCACTGAATTTTCCTCATATGCAGTCTTGCATATGGAATTAGTAAGATGCAGGATGCCATGAAGCCCAAATCCTGCGGAATTTTTCTTGCAGATAACTGGGCCTTTGTTGCCATTTTAGGTAGTCAGTTGCCTTTGTTTGTCTGGAGTGAGATAAGTCATCTGGGCAGTTGTATTTAAGCTTGCACCCAGGAATATTATCTCTTGAGAGGGTACCAGCTTTGATTTCTTTTTGTTGATTGTGTACCCTAGGCATGTTAAAAGTCTTATCACAAAAGTCAGATGCTGTAATAGAATGTCCTTGTTCTCTGCTTGTATGAGGCAGTCATCCAAGTAAGGATATATTTGTATTCCTCTTTGTCTGCAGTAAGCAATTACTGGTGCCAGGCACTTTGTGAAGACCCTGGGCACAGTAGATAAGCCAAAGGGCAGTGCAGAGAATTGGTAATGCTTTGAGCCATCCTTGAATCTGAGGTATCTTCTGCATGATTGTCTGATTGGGACATGCAGGTATGCCTCTTTTAGGTCTAAAGTCACGAGCCAAGCCTTGCTGCCCAGCATGGGCAGAAGTTGCTGTAAGGTCAACATCTTGAATTTTGGTATATCCAGGAAAGTGTTTAGAATAGATAGGTCCAGTACTGGTCTCCATGCTTGGTCCTTTCTGGGTACCAAGAACAGTCTTGAGTAAAATCCTTGTCCCTGCTCTTGCTGTGGCACTTGTTGAATTGCCCTCATGTCCATGAGAGCAGCGACTTGTTTTTGAGCCTCTGCCCATTGATTTTTTGGCAGGTATGGCCAACCGTTTGCTCTTGGCAGGGTACGGAAATGAAACTTGTAGCCTTGTGACACTATGTCTAGAACCCATTTGTCCTGGGTTACAATGTGCCAATTTTGAGAAAAAAGTGCTAGTTTTCCCCCCTAAGGGTGCTGCCAGAAGATAAGTGCTTGGTGCAGGCAGGGGGAAGTCATTGGGACTGTTTCCTGTATGGTTGGGATTTGTCTTCTCCACCTTTGGCGGTAGAGGCACTCCACTGCTTAGACCTGTAGGAACCTTGCGGCTGTGATCTGCCTCTAGGGCATCTGGATCTGCCCCTTTGAGGTCTGTCTGAGACTGGAAAGGACCAATTCTTTGTAGGCCAGTGTCTGCTAAATCTAGGTGGCTGTACCTGTAAGAAATCCTTGACCGTTTGCATAGATTTAGCTTTGTCCTCCATTTTCTTTAACACCTCTTCTGCCTTAACACCAAAGAAGGTATCATGTAAAGGAGCATCTAATAATTTTGCTTTAACATGGTCAGGCAAATTTTGTTCCTTTAACCAAGCGTGCCTCCTAATGACAGAACCCGTAACAGCGGCCCTGCAGGAGGCCTCCAGAGAAATGAACCCACATTGCAAAGTATGCTTTCCAACTTGTTCAGCTGCATGCAATAAATCCTACATTTCTTTGTTTTCTGCACATTCAGAATTTGCCATCATTTTCTGTTTAAGCAGTGTCATGATATATTGCTGATATTTGAGCATATGAAACTGGCAATTTAAAGCCTTTATAGCCAAAGTAGCAAATGTGTAAATCTTTTTTCCCCATCTATCCAGTGCCCTAGAATCTCTGTCAGAGTGGGTAGGGTTTTTTGCAGTGGAAGCCTTGACCCCTTTCGGACCCTGTGAAATAGTTTCTGGGTCAGCAGTAGGGTTTTGAAAAGGAATTTATGAGAGTCAGGGACCCTGTAGTATCTGTCCGGCTTAACAGGAGCTGGAGGTAAAGAGTCAGGGGTCAGACTAGACTCCGAGAACACATCATCTACAATGTCTAACACAGGTGGAATAGCTAGAGGCCTGTGTTGAGGTAGTAAAAGGAAGTCTCTGAGCCTTTTCTTAGATTCTGAAAAATCTTGTCTCTCCCAGTGGAAGTGCTCCCTCATGGTATGCAAGGTTTCCCCAAAAGAGTAGTCCTCAGGAGGAGAAGCTGAAGGAATTATCTCTTCAGCATCAGAATCCTCATAGGGGGGAAGAGAATATTCCTGGTCAGAAGAGGAATCAGAAGAAATGGAAACCTGATCAGAAGATTCATAGTCTGTCTCCTGCCTAGGCCTCTTATCAGGAGGGGGATGGGAACCCCTGATCAAGGTAATTAAGTCTTCGGCCATTTTGAGCATCTGTTTTTTGGGCATGGAGGCCTGTCCTTGTGACTGGTGAACTTGTGTCTTTGCCTTTAAAGGTGTTTTAGCCTTTATCTTTGAAGTCGGTTTAATATATAATTGTTTGGGTCTGAATACACCCTCAGAAGCCGATGCCTGCTGAGCGGCTCCGGACCCATCTGAGGGAATTAGCTCCAAAGCACCAATATCTTGGGTTTCCAGCGGCCTGGCTGACTCCATGTGGGAGTCGGTAGCGGCCCGCGACTCTAAAGTAGCAGGTGTCAGGGGCTGCAAAAGCACCTCACTGAGGACCGGCGAACCGGCGACTTGCTTCGGAGAAGCTTCCTCGTCGGTTTTGGACCTCGGTTGCCTGTCTTTTTCTTTTCGTTTTTTGTGAACTCTGGTAGTCGGATGGCTATCCGACGACGTTGTATAATTAAATCTTCTCCCAAAATAGCTTAATGCAAAATCGTACCGATGCTTAATAGTGCGTTGGTTAAATCTAACACAAAACCGACAACTAGCAACGTCGTGGTCAGGGCCTAGGCAAGGAATACAATAAGAATGAAAGTCCTTATGAGGTATTTGCTTCCCACAAGAAATACAATTATTAACTTTTTCTGACATCGGTCTGGAGCAAGAAAAATGTTTCCCCAACGGGGTACTTAGCTTTTAATGAAGACTTCGGATCTGAAACTCGAACACGAAAATCACAGGAGTCGGCCAACCGGCACTTGCAAACTGCTTCTGCTTCGGGCACCACGCGGCAAGAAAGACTAAATAAAATGGTGTCGGCTGCATCTTTTATACCACTGACGACCTGACGTCAGGGAAGAGGTGACAGCAACTGACGTAGGACCCAAGACTTTGGAATTCAGGCCGACTGAGGGCAACCTGCCAGCAAGATAACCCAAATGTAATGACTGCAACAGTGAAACATGAACAACATTGTGTAAATGTTATCCATGTCTCCATGTTATTTGTACTTAAAAATAAGAGCTAAAAACTTCAAGGGACTGTATGGCTAGACTTCCAAAGATCCTCGTGGATCAATAACCTAGTAAGTATTTAAGAACATATGATAAGCAAATGGATATGAAATACTGTACTTTGATCATGTCTTTGTTTTAGATTTAAATAAAAATATTACAGCTAAGTGTCTTTCCTTTATGGGTTAGTTGAGAGCAGCACAAATAAAAGAAATTAGCACATCATACGGTTTGAGAAATGTTATAAATTGATAAAGTTAGCTGACTAGTTTTATCTCCTTAAGTAGAACATCGTTATTTCAGCACCTTCACTCAAATGCGTATTTTTCACATTTTTATGATGCTGACTCACATAAATAAGTAGCAGCTGTAAAACACTGAGATGATGTACAGAATATGTTTTTGCAGAGAGAGATTGGTGTAAGCATCCATGTCAAGAAATTTGCTCAGTCCTAAATATAAGAAATGACAAGTGTCATTTTCATAATACAACATAAATATAAAAAACATTATTGCAAAATTCAGATCAGTACATTGGGGTTTCCTCGTTTATAAGGCTACATTGGCCAACACAGATTGAAAACCCAGTGGTTATCATTTTCCCTGTGTTTACTTACTTGTTTGTATTCAACAGGTAGGTGTGGGGGACAGAAACAGACTTCATCCTTCACCCTATTCAAACGCAACTTGGCCCAAATGAATGCAGAATCGGAAATTTACCCTGGATTGGCAGTTTGCCCCCATTGGAAAGAGGCAGTTTCTAAATGCTCTGCCACCTAAACAAGAAAATGACATGCCCCTGTATAATTTATGTTGGCATTTACAATTGGGAAGACATGGCTAGGCTTAAAAGGGCCTCCTAGGGCTGTTACCCTAATAATTGCCTTATCAATCTATGAACTATAGGAGCTCTGTAAGCAACAGAAAGTCTGTAACATCATAATGTAAGCCATGCAGCTTTGGAGATTTAAGAGCAATTAGCACTTAAAAATAGCTAACTCTGAAATGCACTATTACACACTTTTGCGGGGCTACCTCCTCCCCCAATGCACACATACTGTACCTCCACTATTTATGTATACTAACTGTGAGATCTGCATATGTCAGCTAAAGGGAATTCTCAGATACAGCAATTTTGGATTTACCTGTTTCTCTCTAATTGTGATTACATTTTCAAAGTTGCAAAATCCACAGTATGTAGTCTTCAGCTTAGATTATCTAGTTACAATAAAGCAAAACAGAATTAGTAGGTGAACAAGATCTAGAAACAAAAATAATATGTTTTTTAATACATATTACAATATTTTATTGCTGGGTGTTTTGAGAAAGACAGCTGTGCTCTGTCTGAGAGCTAATACTAACGAGTAATATTGAAACACATTAATATCAGATTTTAAAATCAGCATCAAACAGAGATTAAGTTATGGAAACTGGAGGTCCATCAGGCAGACTTCTCAATGGTGAGGTGTTTTGATATTTTGTAGTCTAAATGATACAGTAGTAAGCAAACCGTATGTTAGACTGTATAATACTGTGGTCATCACTGATTATTTTGGGTTCTAAACCAAACTATTACTAAGCTGAAAAACAAGACATTAATATCTAAAAGTTATTGTTCTACATTTTAAGTTAAGATAATGAGGTGAGATAATGCTGCAATTAAAACAGTCCTTAGCATAACCAGCGTATGAGCCACATGCCTAAGCAATCACATTCTGACAAAATCTGGTGCACTTAATATTTAGACTCGGCTATGAAGAATAACTATGTACACAGAACTGCAGTTGCAGACTGGCGTATACCGTCAATGAAAGCCAATACATCTGGCTGCAGCTGCAGACTGACGTATACCGTCAATGAAAGCCAATACATCTGGCTGCAGCTGCAGACTGACGTATACCGTCAATGAAAGCCAATACATCTGGCTGCAGCTGCAGACTGACGTATACCGTCAATGAAAGCCAAAACATCTGGCTGCGGTCTTCCCTGTAGGCATAGGACAGCTGCAGACTGACGTATACCGTCAATGAAAGCCAAAACATCTGGCTGCGGTCTTCCCTGTAGGCATAGGATGAAAAACTAAAGTGGTGACAGAAATCATACTGTGCCTCAGCTCGGACAGGAGGTAAAAGGGTACGGCAGACTTTTTTCTAGGTGATACTGCTTGAATGGCTGTTCTAAGCTTGGCTTAGCACGTTTGTTAGAGTAGCAGTAAATTATATTAAGGTAGGTAGTGCTTTAACATCATGAGTTACAAGATTTTAGGGCTTTAAACAACTGTGTTTGTAAAAGGACTTCGGAAGGATGACAAGCAAAATAGAGGTCAGATATGTTTGGCCTTAGGGTCTAGTGGTGGGCCCACAGGAATAGTTCTTCCCTGATAGATGGGTACTGACACAGATGGAGAAGCTTATAAGGTAAAGAACCAGTGTGTAATGGGAAGTAGAAAGCTTTTTTTTTAAATGAGGCAGTGGTTACATTACTTTACGGACTGGCTGATCAGTAATTATATTACTTTACGGACTGGCTGATCAGTGATTACATTACTTTACGGACTGGCTGATCAGTAATTATATTACTTTACGGACTGGCTGATCAGTGATTACATTACTTTACAGACTGGCTGATGAAGCAACATACCTTGTTTTGTAGTATCTGCATCCTGGATTGCTTGGTACTTCTGATCGTCAGCAGTCATACAGCATATTGTCAGACAGGAACAATGGCTCCTTTCCCAAAATCAAGTCTTTTTTATAAGTTGTTATTTTAAAAGCAGCACTCTAAGCATATAACATTGCTGATATGTTTTCTGCATTTTTTTCTTATATAGTGAAACAGAAAACCATGGCCCATCCAGATAACTGGGTGTTTAAATAATACTTCCATTTTAAGTTGCTTAAAAGACAAATAAACAACAGCCCATGTATGGGAACACTATTTAATTCTAGTGTTATTTTAAACAGCACAGGCTTGGGTTTACTAAAGTTAATATCCAGCACGCCTGCAGTAATTAAACAGATGCAGGTATGAATGTGTTAGCAGAGTTAACTGCCGGGCTGTTTAAATGAAAATATAACTAGATCAACAACATGAGGCAGCCCATTAAGATGGCTGTTATTTTGGGGTGCAGAGTGAATTTATGCAGAAGTGGAAACATAATGGTAAAAAAAAAGTTGTACATCTTTAGTAACTATGTGGGATGGTGATAAGTTTTGTTTTCAAGAACATGATATGAACAGCTGCCAAGACTGTCAGTGAACTATTTGACTGCATTCACATCAAACTACACCAAGTACTTCAAAAAAAAAAAAAAAAGAACATGGTATATTTGTGGAATATGGTCTATTTTAAAGCAAAATAGAGTAGAAAGGGTACTATCCTATTTGTAGAAAAATACACTACATATCTGTAAGGAGATTGTGCAAGTCAAACCAAGTGTCTAGTGGGTATGATGCAAATTCATCCAAGGTATTTTTGTGTTTGGGAAGTATGGAAGCTGGTCTGCAATCAAACAGTAGTACTAGTGAAGTATACTTTTTTAAGAGAAATTACTGTAGCTAATTTCCACAATGATGAAGGTTTATTAGTGAATGAGAAAGGTTAAAAATGAGTGAACATATTAGGGAAAAAGAAAGGAAAATGTCACAGAGTGGAGGGCCATAGAGACAGCGAGAAAGAGAAACCACAAATTCATGGATTCTGTAAATGTGGGAACTGTTTCTGGAGTTCATCTATACCTGTTGGGATATTACTGCCTGAAATCAGAGCTATGGGCTGGGAAGGACCCATGATGTTTTCCTACAGGCAGAAAATTCAGGGTCATCCGTTGGGAAGGAAGGGGAATAGTTAGTTACTGGTACTAAAGCAGTCTGCAAAGTTTAGAGCTAGAGTTTTAGAATCCAAACAAAGTTTACAACTGACATGAAATATAACAGCTGACATATGAGTATTTTCTTCCGGTAAGATAATTTATCTTAGTTCATGAACTTTTGGTGTTGTGTAAAATATGTGCTTGTCTCTTCTTAAAGAAAGTATACTTGGCTGCTGGTGTTTGAACATTGTAAATAAACAACAGCATGGCAATTATAAATGTCAATGTTATATTTTATTTCAAATTATATGACCCCATTTCAAAAAGGAAAGCTTATGGTGGAAGCATCACAGAATTTCCATCTGTGGCAAATGACAGTGACAAACTACACAAGGCGGTAGCTTATAGATAGCACATTAAAAACCTGAACACAGAACATTTTAAACAACATTATGTGCAGGCATTTGATAAATTAAATATAAACCCAAAATTGTGTGACCATCAATCCTTTTTTTTTTGTGCCTGTTGAAATTATGTAATCTATATTTGTAATCTTAACATAACAGAACTACAACTGTAAATGTGGAGGAAAACATGCTAAATTGGTGGTTAATTGAACTTAGCATACTCTTCCTGGCCCAAAATACAGTGATCTTGAAGATAAAAATCAAAGTCCCAGGTGTAAAAACATTACAGTATTTTAACAACAGCAAGTTTTGAAATTCACTGCTTTCTTTTTTTTTTTTTGCTTGATCTGAAGTTTATTTTCTCAGACCTGTAACTGGAATTGGGCACCATGACTTTATTAACATCGTTTTCGAATACTTCCCTTAATACTATGCTTCATCTGTACTGTCATCACAAAAACTGAGCATGAACTACACTTTTGTATTCATCGACTAAAACTACATTTTGGGAGAGGGCTGAGTGATGACACTGGCATAGTTTAAGACATGGGGTCTTGGAGATGGCATGATGAAAATTGGGTCTAGAAAGTTAAATACTGGGGAGGTCGTCTTTATTAGCTGCAACTTAGCATTCTTTAATTAATAGGAGCGTTCACAAGCAGCAGTGATAGGAGCTGCATCGTTAATTAATATAAAACATGAATCCCAGTTCCATAAATGTTTATTGCATTAATTAACTGCTGCTTATTTAGCTGTTATCATTTCTGCTTCTGAGTGCTTCCAGCAATTAAAATAATGCTGATCATTATGGAACTGCACCAATCCATCATGTCAAGCAAAGCAAGGTGTGAGAGAGACCGTTTGCCGAATATCCTACAGAAATATACTAAAACAGTAATCTTACAGACTTGCATACAGAAACTTGAACTTACAAGTCATCAGCTCACATTCAAAGATGTGCTGAAAGTCCAGTATGACCTTAAGATGGTAGTCCAATGTGAGAATGGGTGACAGGGATTCACAGGGTGGTGGATGAGTGCAGCTGGAGGGCATGGTGTAAGAGTTGATGCTCAGAAGCGGGAGTCTGGACCTCAGTGAGCTCAGGAAGGGCTACAATAATAAATAATGCAGAAATGCAAACTTAAAGCTTCCTTAAATTATATTTTTTTATATCTCTGGCCTGGGGCATGTGCAGTATGACTACTCAGGGTGGAATCAATGTCACTGCAAGGACTAGAAATGTGTCTATTTCATTGCAAAGAGAATGGGAATATGTCATAAACTGTAGTACGTGCATGACAACTTGTGTTTAACACTGACAGACAAGGATTGCAATGGACAGACAATGGTAAACTTCAGCACTGCTGAGGTAGCCTATGTCACTGGAAAGAAATTTTGTGTGCAAAATTATAAGGCATGCACAATAATTATTTTAATGTTGTTATAAAGAAAACAATGGCTCCTTTTTGAAAACCACAATGTTTTATTTATTTCAAGCAGTGACACAGGTTAAGCAACCTAACAGTAGTGAGACTGGATGAGTGACACTGGGGATTGTTACTCCTTATTGTCTTTGAAAAGTGACCTGGTTCGGGTACAGTGAGAAACCACAAAGAGGTTATGACTTAATTCCATTATTATAGCTTGAAAAAACAGCAAATAGGGGATGAGGTAAGTAGGGTAGTTGCCTTGGCCTCCTGCAAAAATGCTTTCCATTGCTTCCTTTGTCCAGCTGAAGATGGGATTGGTTGTTTCATCTTCTTGAAGTGGTTAGTCAGAAATAAATATCTGGTAGTAACATATGTTACCAGAGTCTTCTGTGACATAACAGTATGAGAAAGTAAGAGGAACATATGCGGGGGGAAGGATTGTGTTAGCTAAATGCATCTATGTGGTGGTGTTAAGTGTTTACCAGAGGCATGAACCTGGAGCTGCCAGAGATGAGCTAAAGATAGAAATGACTGAAGACTGCAGAGATCTACGCTACGTGCCCTACCTGTTTGTTCAGCAACTGAATCTATAAAATAGAAAGAGTGAAAAATCTCGGAAATTATTTTTTCTGTATCTGCACCTAGCAATTTAAGGTGCTTTTCTGCATTGGCTGTTACTGTTCTGAATTTTGTTTTCTACTTGGGTTAGCTTGTTTGGAGAGGTCAAAGGGCCCTCTTCTATTAGTTGTGATTGATTTAAGTGAGAGTTGGAATAACTGCTGTAGGTCTGGGGTAGATCAGAGCACTTGAGCTTCAGATTTCACATGTTTAACATTGTCTGTTTTGTTTCGTTGTGTGGTATTTACTAAACATAGTGGCACAATAGTTGTAGTTCCAAAGTGTGTAGTGCAGACAAGTAAATCCATTCTTTCCTGTACTACTCAAATCATAACCCTCTTCTAACTCCTCTGACTTAGTTACTTACTTCTGCTCTGCCTAAAGAGCTTGCACTGATTTGAACAAGTTTCTGCAAAGTTCCCCTTAGCCGTACTGATCGGTAACGATTTGAAATGTCAGGATTCGCTTCACTCCGTACTGAAATATGGAGAATGAATGGCCAAAAGAAAAAACAGACTTGCATATACAAAGTCCAAGATGGGCAATTCTCAGAATATTCCCATTTCTTCAAGGTATGGTGATGCTGGAGTTGGTATATACAAGTCTGGGGGGTGTGGGTGTCTTTCCCACCATGCAAAAAAACAAGTTTAAAGGAGAAGAGCAATTGTTGAGATAAACTTTTTAGCATTTTTGGTCTTTTCTCAGTGTGTCAGCACTTGGCGTTACAAGTGCCAGCATTTGAATAAGAAGCTGTGCTAATCAGAGTAGCGTGGTAAAAAGGGATTTGTGGTGAACACATCACTAATACAACAAGTTTCAAGTTCTGTGCACACTTTTAGCACACTGAAAGGCAATAGAGTGACAGGCTCAGCACCTTCTATTCCCAGCCTTAGAGCCCATGGAATGCCAAGATGTTATAAGAACTACCTCATTGTCAATGAAAACAAACTCCTAGTGACCCCAGAGGACACTGGGAGGGTGTAGATAATGAGACTAGATGCAGCCCTTGCACAGCTAGTTGCACGCAGTTAGCTAATCACAATCTCACACCTGACAAAACCAGTGCAATATCTACAGGCTGTACAGACAAAACTGTTACAAATGTATGCAAACCTCCTAGAATTCCTAAGACATAAACTTAAACCTTCAAATCTACCTCCTGCATGCTACTCCAGCACCAACAGGGCTTAACTAACATGCAAAACACACTTAGCATTACAAAAAAACATAGCCACAAAAAGGGGTCGCAAAACTAACTTTCATAAGCCTTTAAGACAGCAAGAAGAAACTAGTTTGTCAGGCAATGCCATAGTCAAAGGTGACTCATAGGCACACAGATGCTCTACTTACTGTTCTGAGTAAAGATAAAGTTCCATTTAGATAACCCTCAGGTGCTAGGATCGACAATGTCACTAAGGTCATTAAGTCCCCTCACCCTGGGCACACACATGATCTGATCACATGTGGGAGTGAATAACTTGAGTGACATCTACTTGCGTCATATGAACAGTGATAATGGAACTCACAGAATATACATCTTAAAAAACTGTGTGTGTGTGTGTGTGTGTGTGTGTGTGTGAACGAACATGTGTGCCTGCTCGCATGGTATTCTATCGCCAAGAATGATGCCTCAGTGCAAGCAAGATAACTGATTCTATTTACTGTGTTAACTACCAGTGTCTGTCCAAAAATGGGAAAAAGGAGTTGTGGATGGATGGCTTGCTTCTTGGGGGGATCCAGTACACATCTGACTGGCATGAGATGATTCGCAACCCCAGCTGCTTTGCTAAGAATGGCTTGGATTTCCCTCCTCATAGGTTCTGTACATTGGCTAATACTTTCTTCCCCTGTAGTGCCTCTTTTAAGCAAGGTCATTCTTCTCAAGCTACCTACATAGCCTAAACAAAACATTACACTCCTTCCAGGTACTCCTAACCCTTGAAAATACAGCTGTGTATGTGATTACTGAAGCATGTTTTCAGAACAGCAAAAGAATCTCCACAGTACAGATTTTTTAATGCCTGCCACTCCTTCAGACTTGTTGCCAGATGAGACAGTGTAGTTGGATGGGGTATATTAGTGCTCCTAAGAAACCACTTCTTATCTAGACTCTTAATGCAGGACAGTGACCTCAAACTTCCCCAAATCCAGCTTAGGTTAAAGAAAACCCACTTTAATCTTATAATCGGCCACCATTATTCCCACATGGCACTAGCAAACTACAAGTTATATCTGAGCAAAGTGACATCCTTCACTATAGAACCTAACACTTTTATGTGACTTCAACTATCCCTCAAATCAAATGAGGAATCTACACCTCTACAAGTACGCACACAAGAAGATTCCTGGACTTATCCCTCAGTTACCTGAGGAATATACACCACTACAGGTAAAAATATACATGAAGATTCCTGGCCTTATCCCTAAGTTACCTGAGGAATCTACACCACTACCGGTAAAAGTATACATGAAGATTCCTGGCCTTATCCCTAAGTTACCTGAGGAATCTACACCACTACAGGTAAAAGTATACATGAAGATTCCTGGCCTTATCCCTCAGTTACCTGAGGAATCTACACCACTACAAGTACATACACACAAAGATTCCTGGACTTACCCCTCAGTTACCTGAGGAATCACCACTACAGGTAAAAGTATAAATGAAGATTCCTGGCCTTATCCCTCAGTTACCTGAGGAATCTACACCACTACAGGTAAAAGTAGTAACAAATCCAACCCTAAAAAGTTCTGGACATCCATTAATAAAATTCTTTCTCCTGGCTTCCCTGGAAACCCCTCCCCTTACCCTAACTTACCTCCTCTTGAAACAGCTACTCTGCTCAATAAACATTTCATTGAAACTATTCAAACACTCATGCCTCCCAGCTGTAATACTACTCCTCTGACAATCCCTCCCAACCCATCCAACAAAATCCCCTTTTCCTTACACCCAGTTTCCACTTCATACATCTGATCCCTTCTCCAAAAACTCAAACCTTGCTCTCCCTCTACAGATAACCTACCTCCCTCCTTCCTTAAACTTGCTGCAGACTCCATTGCCTACCCAGTATCCATACTTATCAACAGATCTATACAAGAGTCTACTGTCCCTCTATTATGGAAATCCTTTTACACTATCCCTTTGCATAAAGGTGGTAACTCCACTGACCATCTAACTATAGACCTATAGCCATTCTATCCCCCCTCTCTAAGATACTTGAAAAATGTATTCATTCACAACTACTCAAACATCTCCTTGATCACACCCTGCTCACTCCCACCCAGCATGGTTTTCGTCCCAACTACAGCACAACTACTGCCCTATTATCCTTCACTCATACCATTGCTGAGGCCCTAGATATTAACAAACTGATATCTTGTCTCTTCCTTGATTTATCTAAAGCTTTCGATACAGTCTCTCATACTATCCTACTATCCAAACTTGCTAATCGCAATATGAGTTCCAACTCCCTTGCCTGGTTCTCCAGTTACTTATCTTGTAGGCAACAATCAGTAAAATGGCTCACCTCTTCCTCTCCTTTCTTACCTGTCCCAACAGGGGTCCCACAAGGTTCCATCCTAGGGCCCCTTCCATTTAACATTTTTACCAATGATCTTCATACAGCTTGCAATACATCTTCCCTCACACAATACGCAGATGATTCTACTCTGATCTCTACCTCAGATAACATCTCTGAACTCCATGACCTCACTCATCAGGTCTTCCTAGCCATAGAAAGCTGGTTATCTACTATTATACCATGACCCCCCCAAAATGTGCACGCTGATTGGCCAGCGTGCACATTGTAAATCGAGTTATACTAATGGAAAAAGGTCCGGTCGCCCGGACTTTTTTCCATTAGTATAACTCTACTTTTAAAACACTGTCTCGCTTTGTTAAATGGGTTTAACATAGCGAGACAGCTTTAAAATAAGCAACGGAGATCTCCGCTGCTTATTTTAAAGCTGTCTCATATGCTAAACCCATTTAACATAGCGACAGGAAAAAAGCAACAGAGAAAGCAAGATCTCCGTTGCTTTTTACTGTTTTGCTATGTTAAATGGGTTTAACATAGCGAGACAGTTTAAAATAAGCAACGGACATCTCCGTTGCTTATTTTAATACTGTCTTGCTATGTTAAACCCATTTAACATAGCTTAAAAAAAAAGCAACGGAGATCTTGCTTTCTCCGTTTGCCCACAACTCTGATGTACTGCACAGGCGCGGTACATCAGAACTGCGGATGCCAGACATCTGCGGAAGGGCAGTAAACAGGCATTATACTATGCCATTATTTAAGAAAAGTAATAGTTTCTTTTCTTAAATAATGTCATGGTATAATAGCAATAACCCACTTCTGGGTGTGGGTAATGCTGTATTTACCCACGGCTGGCTTTGTTTGGTCCCGGGCCGCCTCGGGACCAAACCATGCCAACCGTGGGTAAATCCAGCATTACCCACACCCAGGCATGGGTTATTGCTATAATCTACTCATCCTCAACCCTAAAAAGACCAAACTATTACTATTTCTCCCTCAGTCTCTAGCTCACCACAAATCCTCCTTTGCCATCACTTCCTCAAATCACACTACTATCAAACCCGAATCCCACACCAAACTCCTAGGTGTTATTATCGATGATGGACTCAATTTCAACTTACACATCCTACAATGCATTCAAGAAGACAAATCAAAAGCTCGGTTTACTATACCGCCACAAAAGATTCTTAACTACTAACTCCAAACTCTCCCTTGCTCAAGCTCTGCTTCCCCCATCACTTCTTTACACTGCCCCTATGCTCACACATATACAAACTACTACCCTTAACAAACTCCAGCAAACCTATCATAAGATGGCTCGATTCATCACCAGCTCTCCCTACAATACACACCACTGCCTTGCTCTAAACTCTCTCAATTGGCTAGAACTCCCACATCTATTGCTATTAGCCAAACTTCAAATGATACACACTATTCTTTATAAACCTGTTGCATGTCCTGCTCTCTCTTCCTTCATCACCATCTACACTCCACCTTGTACCCTCCGGATATCTAACCAGCATCTACTACAAATATATTATCCCAAAAAATCAGTGGGCAAACTCCTATATAAGTACTCTATGGCCCAAGCTTGGAATAAACTTCCTAGAGAAATATGCAGTATAGTACACCCATCTCATTTCAAAGAGAAACTTAAACTTCATCTACTTAGCTCCAAAACCTGCCCCTGTCAAGCCCCATCTTAACTCCCCCTCTCTACTTCTGTTTTCTCCCCTTATCTTTATACATAGGCATTTCTTCCACCTCAAAAATTATGCTCTACTCAAATGATATTTAACCACCACTGCTGAAGTTCTTGAAGTTTGTTTATTGAATTGATGTAAATAATGTATATACTTAGTTATCCCGCTCAACTATTAATATCTTTCTTCCTTGACTTAAGAATTTTTATCTCTGTATAATCTCCATATGTTGAATGCACAAGTACAAAGTTGTATATATAACTACTTGCATTTTATCTTGTAAACTGTATTCTTTTTTTCTTTTGTATTTGAGCTTTTCTCCTCAGGTCTCCACTGAAAATGGGCCACAAGCCCAGTTGGTTAACAAATGTCAATAAATAAATAAATAAAATAAATAAAAGTATACATGAAGATTCCTGGACTTATCCCTCAGTTACCTGAGGAATCTACATCACTACGGGTAAAAGTAGGACTTACCCCTCAGTTACCTGAGGAATCTACACCACTACAACTACGTACACACAAAGATTCCTGAACTTACCCCTCAGTTACCTGAGGAATCTACACCACTACAACTACATACACACAAAGATTCCTGAACTTACCCCTCAGTTACCTGAGTAATCTACACCACTACAGGTAAAAGTATACATGAAGATTCCTGGCCTTATCCCTCAGTTATCTGAGGAATCTACATGACTACAAGTAAAAGTATACATGAAGATTCCTGGCCTTATCCTTCAGTTACCTGAGGAATCTAAACCACTACAGGTAAAAGTATACATGAAGATTCCTGGACTTACCCCTCAGTTACCTGAGGAATCGACACCACTACAAGTACGTACACACAAAGATTCCTGATCTTACCCCTCAGTTAACTAAGGAATCTACACCATTACAGGTAAGTATACACAAAGATTCCTAGACTTATCCCTCAGTTAACTGAGGAATCTACACCACTAGAGGTAAGTATACACAAAGATTCATGGACTTTGTTAATGTCAGCTCCTTAGATCAACTAATTCAAATCCTAGTAAGGGGCTAAAAAATACTTGTAACTCCCTCTGTCTTCTGAAACTACCCCAAGGAAAATCTACTCCAGCAAACTGATACCCTGATATAACTCACTCAACAGACTTTGATGACCACACATCACATGCAGCGAAATACACTGATAAGCTATAATACACTATGAACCTATATTAATTTAAAATGGGTGGCGAAAGCCAAACACACTCTGGCTAGGCTTATAAATGCCCTAGGGCAGATAGCCTAGTATGAACATATGAACCTATGAACCTAAGCTCTATGGCCATGTCAAAGCTTGTATTGAGGCTTCAGTCCCCATAAGGAATACATATAGACACAAATTCAAGAACAAATCCATATGGTGGAATCCTAGTATTAATAATTATACAATAAGAGGAAGAAGCTCATAGCCTGTAAATACAACACCCCATCATCTAGAGAACAGTTCAAAAAGATAAAATAATTTAGGAACAAAATCAAATATTTTAAAAGCAGGTTGGAATTGCCAACAACCACCCAAAATTAACTCCATGAGTCCAGAATAATGTGCCGGACTGTCTTCTTGTCAGCGCCAAACACTGGCTGGCAGACTCATTACTAGGCCTGCTCTGGTCACTAATTGAACTTCGGTCAGTGGATTGAAGTTAGAGCTCTATTCTCTTATGCTGGTGGAGTTGGCAAATTCTAATACAGTGTCACAGGCTCTCAGAAGATGGTGCCACATTTATAAGTGCAAACATAAAGATAGCACCACTGGGCTATCAGATGTAATTCTAACTTAGTCGAAATTTAGGCACAGGCGATACTGAACTACTAGGATTTTTTTTTTTTGCATAAAGATGTGTTTTTTTTTCACCTCTCCCAAACGACCTGAAGCTACACTCAGTTTCCTAATGGATACATTTTCTTTATCAGATGACAGGTGGGTGACGGGGAGGGGTTAGAGTTTTACACGTCAGGGGAGAGGTTCCTTTGCCCTGCACTATTGCTCACTAATGACGGGAGATACAAAATATCCATGTTGCATCAAAAATGTTTTTCTATGTGCACTGCTGTGGATGTTTGTTAATTGGTCTCCATTAGTACTTTGCCTGCTTGTTGCAGTCTCCTCGGTTTTACTAGGCAATGCAATCTCTCCCTTCCCTAAAGATGACGGCATATCTCCAATTCTCCCCTAACTGTCCAGTGCTCCATCTGTGCAAATAAAGGAGTCAGCAAGGACAGCATCCACTATGTACCAGCTGGACAGCTCTACAAGGAACATGCTGATATTGCCCCTGGATTTGGGTATCTCTAAACAAATCAAAACATTGAAAAAACTGCTCAGTGTCTGGAAAAGATTCATGGCATCAGCAGAAAAATATATTTCTAAGATGGGGAGGCTTACTGTATTATTAGTCACACTAAGCATGAGAAAGAAGACCTAAGGAGGGCTTACTCTTTGCTACTTTGTATGTTCAGGAACACATGGATGGTATGTCCCATTCAATAATGTGGCTTTTTAGTAGTTAAAAACACAGCTGCTTGTACATTGTCATATCTTCAGAAATCAGATACATCTCTGCACTCCATTCGCTTACATGTATTAACATTTTTTTTCAAAGAAAGGGCGCACATTTAGGATTTCTTCTCTATTCACTCAGTGCTGCGCCTGTGTTCTCTGAACAGAATTTCTCCCACTATTCAAGCCCAGGTATATCCGGTGAGTACCATACGATTCCTGTTACCTTTAAGCTAACCTTCTGATGGGAGGAGTGCTCTGTGCTTTCAACAAATCTAACATGGGAATGCAGGTAATAAATCACAGCTGAAAGGAGTCGCCACCATGCATAGCAAATGCATCTGTGGGTTAGTGTCTTACCTGAGGCAGCCTTAAAGGGACACGTATAGCGAATCAGAAAAAAGAAATCAGTGCACATCCTTGCCACCTCCTAGGCAGCTATATCTGCCAGTAACAGCAGATAAATTTGTTTTGCTTATTGTAATAGAAAATTGCGCATCACTTACTAAGACTAGGCCAGAGAAAATAAAGATAATAAGCTTTCCATGCCACTGAGAAACTGTTCTGTAAAAACGGGCTCCTTAATACTTTAATATAGTAGTGAGAAGAAAGGTAGTATCAGTGTTTAAAATAATTATACAGCTTTCAAAGCTTCTTATATCGCCAGCTTTTTAAAACTAATTAATACCAACAGACTCGCAAAGTGTAAACATACATTTACACTGGCAGAGCAGTGCAAGAAAGCTGACCCTCTTTTTCTGGAATGTGGACAGAAATAATCTTCACTGTCAAGCCTCCTGTTTTGCAGAGCTCCGCTTCTCTTAATACATTCATAAAACTATAATGCAAACAAAAAAGACAAGTAAAGCACTAAAATTTGTTTTGCATAGCCTTTTATTTACTGACAGTCGTTCTGTAGTAAAAAAAAAAAAAAAAGTCATGCACGGGAGGTGAGAAAACTGTAAAACATCTCTCAGGCTTTCAGGAAATATTTAAAAATGCAATTTTTTACATCATGTTCCCCTTATGATGATTAAATAAACTCAAAATATCAAAGAAAGAGCCAATAACATTGTCGATACTCACTAAGACCTAGACTGCTCCTGCCAATCTGATTTTAGTGTCTTAAAAAGTGCTTCTTTTTTCAGTCTTCCAAACACAGCCCCTCTCCTGATTACTAATGTGTTACAGTCCTGTACTACCTCCAGGTAGGAAGCATATTGTTTGTTTACTCAGCACTCCACTGTTCCAGTGATAAAAGTGCCTAGACTTGAATCTTTTTTCTGATAAAAAGCAGAGGGTGCTTGAAATAGCACGCGAGACAGGGAGAAAGAGAAAGTGAGGAACCTTGCTTCTACCTAATCTTCTCTCTTGTATCAGGTCCCTTTCTGAGGGATATTTGACGTGCTAATCCAGCTCTACTCCTGTTCCTGCTGATAAGACGAGTGATATAGCACTGGTGGCTGACAGAACAGGTGTTGGGCTTCTGGAAACAGCTGAAGACAGAGATTCGCTCAGAAACACTGTCAGCAGGAGCAGTGCCTTAATAAATTACTAATGCATGACCTGACTGCCACCTTCTTTTCTCATTACTGATTTTGGAGGTTAGGGGTGTCGAAAGAAAGAGAAGACTCAAGCAATAGCAAATCCACTATAAATAATACATGGAACAAAACAGAAAAATAAAACATTGTAATGTGTATTTCTGTACAATAAAATGTGTAAGAAAGCTCATAACTCACTAGGAATGAGGAATGAATATATCCATTTTAATAAAAGCATCACATGCAGAATTCGGAAAAGGGACGTTAAGCAGTTCAATTTGTGTGTGTGTGTGTGTGTGTGTGTGTGTGTGTGTGTGTGTGTGTGAATATTTTAATTTCCTAAATTAGCCTGCTAGTTTTATGGCTTTTTTTTTGTTAACCCTGCTGTTGTTGTTGGTATTTTCCTTTGCTTGATGCATTGTGCAACATTCTAAGATGGCCATAACTCATTCATATGGCAAAACATCATATTACTGTACCTACCTGGTGCGGCCATTTTATTAGTCTTTATAAGGGGCTATTAATATGATTTTACATTTCACTGTGCTGTCACAGAATTGAAAAAAACATGCACTGACAGCAGAATACATATTGTGGAAGTGAGTTATTTTATCAGCTCTGCATGTATTATTAGATAATGATCACTATGATTCTAGTTTGGTTGGAGTAACTGTTTAAGATGCGAGATTTACAGTTTGCATTGACTCCTAAATGCATGGGCATATTTTTATAAAGATCCTGTGTGAGGGTTATGATAGATTCTGTACAGCAAGCATAAAAGGACTGCTTGCAGAACAAATGGCAGCTCGTTTATGACCAAAACTGAAACTAAAGTGTAAAGATACTTGGTGAAGCTACTCTGCATTATTTTGTAATAGTGCCTACTTGACTTTAGTGCCCAGCTGCTTGTTTTGTTGGTATCGCTCCAAGTGGCCTACATCAAATCGGATGAGCATCAAGTGCCTGACTTGCAAGACACTGAGGAGCAGAAAGCCAATCACGATCTTCAATAGGAATTCACAGCTGGTGTGATTTCTACGTACATGCATCAGTAGTAGGTTAACCTTCTAAGTCACATCTGAAAAGCCCAGGATGGTGCACTACGTGAATCAAACTAGACCTGCTGCCACTTTGGTCTGCTATATTCAGCTCCTCTGTTTTGGAGTTGTTCTCATTCTGCCAAATAGGGAATCTTGGACTTAAGGAAGCATGCTTATGCCTCAGCCATCTTTACACTGAGGGTACTAAATTATTCGGCTCACTTGAACAGGCATCAGCGGGACATAGTGTCAGAAGTGTCAACAGCAGTAAAGACACATCAGTCTCCACAAGCTCAGAAGGGTATGGAGACTCAGCTATCCACCCTTCAATATATTTCCAACATGTGTCTGCTTTCCAACACAGCTGATGGCACGTCCCAGGCTGCTGGCACCGGCACTGCTGTGTGTCGTCATAGCTGGATGAGATTGCGTGATTTTGCAGACTGCTTTAAGGCATCCTTTGTTAACACCCCTTTTTATGGTTCATCTCTCCTTGGGCCAGATTTAATGACACTTTGGCCAGGAGTGAGCAAGATGGAAAGACACAGCCTGCCACTGAAGTTCATTTTGCTACCTCTCAAAGGGGCTTTTCTAGAAACTAGAAGGGATGAAAATGCCTCTTCTTCAAGAAATCCCAGCAATCTTTTCAAGATGCTCCTTCTGAGGGTTCTTCCTATGGCAGGAGGTATAATCACAATGGATGGTACCCTTGTGGCAGGGGTGGCCTGTAGAATCAAGGCTTCCATGGAGGTTTCTCTGGGAGGCCCTTTTGGCAAACTCTGAAGGGTTGCCCAGCTGCCCTACTTTGGGGTTTATCAGCTCTACACACAAAAGCTTGGGAGGCCATTACCCCAGGTGCAAGGGTGGGCCCTTAAAAGGGTGTCCAGTTATTACTGTGCAATATTAATATCCAATGGTAGTATGACTAACAGTCAAGGCTTACGTTAGAGTGGCCTATTACAATAACCTCTATAAATATGCAATGTACTCTAGACCTTATCTCTACACAAATCAGCCACAGGTAGAAGGTTTTAAAAATATTAGAAAGTTTTAAAAATATTTAATAATAAATAATTAAAACACAAGACAAAACTACTGCACCACAGAGATATTCAAAAGCCTACTTAATTCTATTTTTTACAAGTCCCCTGTCTAACTTCTAGATGACTTCAAAATTCCATGCCATCAGGGAAGAGCAGTGGCCATCGAAATTCAAAAGTTGCTGGCAAGTTCAGTCATCCAAGAGGATCTGGGGACTGCTCAAGATTCTTTTTTGGTTTCAGAAGAGAACAAGGACCTCAGGCCAATTTGTATTTGAGCAAGTTGAATGAATTTCTGAAGTAGAATAAGTTCCAGCCGGTCACAGTGCAGTCTATCTTACCTCTGTTAAGGAAGGACGACTGGATGAGATTGATTGATCTTAAGGACATCTACCATCATATAAAGACTGTGGGATGGTCCAGGAGATTTCTGCACTTCTGGTTGGGAGCCGATCATTATCAGCCACAGCACTGTCAATTGGTCTCACCCCCCCCCCCCCCCGCCTAGGTGTTCACCACATGTATGAGACTGGTAGCAGCCTGGCTCCTGTTGCAGTGGTTCCATGTCTTTCCTTACCTGGATGATTGTCTCCTAACCACCACCACAACAGCATCTCAAATCAGGGACAGGGACAGCTTATTCTAGGTTTGCAGTTCCTTACAAAAAGTCCAGTCTTGTTCTAATTCAGGCCTTGAAATTTATAGGATACTATTTGGACACAGTCTCCCAGATTGTCAAGATTCCACAATCCAGAATGTCAAACCTTCAGGATCTGGAAAGCTCCTTATTAGTGCACACAAATCCTCTAACAATCTTGTCCTCAGACCTTTGGCCAACATGGCAGCTGCCATCTGCTTAGTTCCCTTAGCCAGGCAGTCCAGTGGTCACATTTGATACAGCCAATGGATTTTCCAGTTTGAGTGGTACAAGTTTTTGAGACTAAATCAGTTGGTAGTTGCAGTCTCCCCTGCTGTTCACCAAGAGACCTTTGTTCCTCCCCTCCTCAGGCTATGGTCACAATGGATGCCTCTCCTCTGGGATGGGGGAGCATTTTAAAGAGATGACAGTCTGGGCATCTAGTCTGTAACAAAGGCCAAAATTGACATCAGTGTCTTGGAGATGAGGTTGATCCAACTTTTGTTTCAGGCTTTACAGCATGCTTTCCCCAAGGGTGTGATTTCCATCCAGATGAGCAACATGTCCATAATCTGATAGCTGAACAAACTGGGGGAACCTGGTCTTACCATTTTTGTTTGGAGGCCACGAGGGTCTGACAGTGGGTGATTTAAACTCTATGGTTTCTGACTGCAACACACATCCTGGGGAAGCCCAACATCTTAGTGGACACTTTAAGCAAGAACATTCTTCTTTCTAATGCATGGTCCCTGAATCCAAAGGCTGCCACTTGGACTTTTTAGCACTGGGGCACTCCATGTTGCAACTTGTTCACTTCCTCAATTCAACACCAAGTGCAACAGCTATAATGCCTCAGTTCATCCTCAGGGACACTAAACCAGGGATGCACTCCTGCATGCTTGGTGCCAGAGTCTTCTGTACGCCTACCCTCTGACCCCACTGATTATAAAGGTTCTTCAGGAAGTGGACCACTGCAGAGTGACTGTAATCCTCATTGCTCCCTTTTGGCCTCACCAGGTGTGGTTCCCCTTCATCTGTCTTCTACTAAGGTATCCTCCTTGGGTTCTGGATCCCATTCTGGATCTCATTTCTTACCTGACAGGCTTGGAATACACCCGACCTTCAAATTCTCAAGTTAACTGTTTGGTTTCTCCAAGTCCCTTGATAGCTAGGAATCCCATGTTTTCGGACTGTGTTGTCCACATCCTTACATCATCCCAGAAGTCATCTACTTGTAAGGTGTACGCCAGTAAGTAGAAACACTTTTCCTTATGGGCTGTCTCTCAGGGTCTGGATCTCTTTGTGGCTCCCCTGGAGGCCATCCTGGATTTTCAGGCAGACTTGCTTAACACTGGGTCTAGCCATTCCACTATTAAAATGCAGTTGGTGGCTATTTCAAAATTCCACATTGGTACAGATAATATGTCATTTTCTGCTCCGAAGATTTCTAAGGCTTTTCCTAAAGGGATGTTTCTACCGTGCCCTCCAGTGCAAGACCCTGTCCCATCATGGGACTTGTCATTTAAGCTTCAGATGCTTAATTCACCTCCCTTTGAGCCTTCTGTTGCAGTTGACCTTAAGTTGTTGTCATTGAAGACTTTCTTTTTTGGTGGCCATCAGTTCCACCAAACGTGTCTTGGAGTTACAAGCCCTCTCTGCTGTTCTTCTTTATCTGATTTTTCACTTGGACAGAGTGTCCCTCAGGCCAGATCCTTTCTTTTTGCTTAAGACGGTATCAGAAAATAATATGAATCAGTCCATCCATTTGCCAGTCTTTTTCACCAAAGTTTTTAATGGGGGAATATTTTCTGCATTGTCTTGATGTTCACAGGCAATTGAGATTCTATTTGGATACAAAGCCCTTCAGAAAATCCAATCAACTGTTTGTTTCACTTTCTAAGTTCCAGTTGGGTGTTCCTGTTTCTAAGGTTACTTCATCCACATGGATTTCTAATTGTATTTCTGAGGGTATGTTTTGAAGAGAAAATTTTTGTCACAAACCTAAAGGTCATTCCACTAGAGCTATGACTACTACAGTCATTTTCACCATAGATGCTCTGGATGACATTTGTGCAGCTGCAACTTGGTAGGTCATCACACCTTTGTGTCCCACTAAAAAATTGGATAACCAAGCCAAGTCCAGAGCTTCATTTGGTTCTTCAATATCTTTCAATGAGACCTCCCTAGGGTGTTAAGTTTTTGGAGACTCTGCCCCACAGGTTGAATCAAGACAAAAAAGATAACATCAGATACGAAAGTTATGCACTCATAATAGCGACAGATTTGTGTTGTCTGTTTCTGTCTGGTTCAACCCCCCCTCCCACCTCCCCCTTCCTTTTTGAGCTAGTTGCTTACCCCAGGAATGATCTACTGGGGAGCCCACTTTCTCTCTTTGGGTTCTTGGCCATTTGGCCTTTTTCCCTTGAGGTCTAGATCTGAAAGTGTAGTGGGTAGAGAAGGAGCAGACTAGATCTGAGTCAGTTCTAGTAATGTGGGGGATTATGGGTAATGAAGTCCTAGTAGTCAGCCAGTGTAGGATCCAACTTGGCTCTGATAACCCACAGGCTTTTCCAGACAAAAACTGACAACACTTTTCTATCATTATGGCAAGCACATAACTTTCTTTTTTTCACTCTGATGACAGCTAGCTACTTTTGAGAGAGAGAAATAAAAGAGAACTAAAGCTTCACTGAGCACAAACTAAATCTGTAGTCACTAACTGTATAACAAAGAAACTGCTTTCACAATCTGACTAGATTATACATTTTTTTTTGGGGGGGCGTATGTTTATTATCTAGCCTCACTGCTAATACATGTTATCGTTGCAGGTTCACTGTGCATGATCAACTGTTTGTTATGAAGACAAAGCCTTCAGGATAAATACTGGTCTTTTTCACTTCCATTATGAGTGGATGAATAACAATTCCTCAAGCCTCAAATCCCCGAAAAATAACCCGCTGAAAATAACATCTAAAAATACTCTTTTCAGTTTCATTTTATTTATTTATGTTTCTGCAGGAAGACAAACCCCCCCCCCCCCCACAACACCTAACTAACATAATCAACACCATGGTCCCACTTACAAGGGAGGAAGGGGGAAAACACAACCAGAAGTGTCACTTACTGCCTGCACATCTCCTCAACAACGCTTTTCTATGGAAATGCTGTCACTGTCAGGGAACTGAGTCCTGGGGAGTTGAGGCTCGGGGAATTTTGTAGCCATTTTTTCTCCATCTTTCCCTAGTAAACACACACATAGGAAGCCACTGAGTGGCACCTGCCACTCCTGCCTTGGGAAATGGCTTTGAGTTTTCTGATGCCATTGGATTGTATAAAGGTAAATATCCAATCTGTCTGCAGTCGGTACTACTTAAGCCTTTGGGGATTATTTTACAGCTCCTTACATGGTTGTTACTACTTACAAAATGACTTCTTCCTATCTCCTTAAGGGAAATGGTTATTATCCCTTTAATGTTTTTTCTTTGGATCCTGAAGATCTACATATCAAATCCCTTACGTATTAGCATATGTGGCTTCAGCACTGCACATTTTAATAAACTCAGTAACAGGCAGGTAAGCTAAACCTACGCTTAAATCCATTAAAACTCCAAAGATATTTTCATACATGTAAACTTACTGAAGCATAGTTTAAACATCTACATGACAAAAATAAGAGACGCATAACTATGAGTCCCAGCAATATGAACACTAGAGTGTGATTTGCATTTCAAAATGCAAATAGTAAAACAAGATGTATCTTTATTAAAGTATTTTTTGGATTGTTTTGTCTCACTGCATCCCTAGTGTGGGGAGCTTTGCCTCATATACTCCTGCATTAGGGAACTAAATTACAGTGCAAATGTAAGCTTATGTAAAAAGCAACAATACGGAGTACTTTGGAAATGCACTCTGTTTTCCTTCTAAACCTGATTAACAATCGAATGGAGACAGTACAGTGGGCCTCTCAGTCACTATTTGCAATATGTCCATAGTTTCTCCTGCCTTCTTGTTTATAAGTATGCAATCATTAGTTCATTACTAATCCACAACAGAATTTCAATTGAAACCTCTTTCCAGCCCCCAGTAAACTATGCATACATAATTACTTCATTGTTGCTCTTTAACAGTGTGCATCTAAGAGTCAAACTGCTATCATTGTCAGCTAATTTTCCCAGATTCCAAGCATCCTGATTTCAGATACGGAGCTTATACAGGCAGTACAAATGCTGTTGCTGTTGTGTTAGCTTTTCAAAATCATTTGGCAATTGCTGCTGCTGTGGAGACCCTCACATGATTGATACAGCCCACCTGCAGTCTGCACAGCTGTATTTTAAGGTATGCACAGATAGAAACGCTGCCAAAACATCTCTTATCCTAGAAATACTTTCTGAAAAAATATAGGAAAAAATAAACCTTTGCACAGTCTTGACTTTCAGCCTTAAGTCTGGGTTAAGATGAAGACATGTAGAAGAGAAAGCTTTTTAGAGAAGTACAGTGCATTGGGAAAATACTATATTGTTAGGGCAGGTGTCTATGTCTATAAATGAACAACTTTAATTGCTATTACACAGACCCTGTCTGCTGAGTAATGCATGCTTGTGGATTGTTTGTTTGTGTCTTTCGGCTTTTTCCTGGTTAGGGGTCGCCACAGCGGAACTCCGGTCCGCTAATGATTGGCAGTAGAGTTTTACGTGCTGGCTTGCCAGGCCTAACGCACAACCTTCAATGAAGGAACGCCCATTCACGCATGTCGCCACACAGAAGACGCTCTAACTGAGAATCTAACGGGCAACGTCTAACTGTGAGGCACATGCTTGTGGATTGTCCTGAGGAATATTTGAAAGCAGCAAAGTCACCAAGTGCATACACTTCTGGGGTTGTCTTTCAATATTAGTTCAAAAGAAATAAACCAGCATGATGGGTTAACCGAATAACTTCCACTGATGGATTTTACATTTTTTGTGTTTGTGAACATTTCATATCAAACAGAAAAACGTGGAAAGGCAGCTTACAGGGGAAACACAATACCAACAGTCATTACAGACACTAAAGAAAACAAGCTCTTGCAAGTTAAAGGAAATAATGTTTTGCTTAAGAAAAATATAATCACTGCAAGATAAAATGAAGGAAAAGGGTGAAATGCTGCTCTGATGGATACCACCACATGTTTGACCACGTTTAACATGTTTCATGTTGTGCATGACGGTCAGTAAAATATACTTCATGTAAGAAATCAGCACTGATTCTGAAGTTTTACATCATGAGATAGTTCTTTTATCATTATATATGTCTCTACCAGATTCATTTTATACATCTTTATTTTTGTCATTGCTAATCAGAATAGGCCTGCTTGGTCAATAGTTATTTTACATACTGATCTGCAATGAAAGTGGGAGGGGATTAAAAGAAATACAACAGTCACAATACCTGCAAACACAAATATGATGCACACAGCATGTTACTAGAATCACATATCCAGTGGTGGTTGGGTCATTAAATATTACTTCATACGTTTGGTCTGGTATTTTGGTCAGTATGTGCCCAATTTATCAATTGCTGAAAGAAAAATGTTCAGGAGGTATACAGAATCATTGCAAGTTTTCTCTGATTATGTTTAATAAAGGGGCAAATCAGAAATATAATACGTTGTATTTGGCTTACATTGGTGATTTAAGTGGTTGCTACACCTTATAGCTTTTTGTTAAAATTTGGCCATGTCTCTCCCACTGTCTTTACCCATATGGAGTCTGTTAATGCCCTACAAATCTACTCCCGAGATTTTTAATGGTCTTAATTGTATTTTTCCAAACATGCCTCTGTAAACAAAAGCACTGAATGGCACAAACTATATATATATTTTACTGGAACTAAATCACCATTAAAAATAAAGGAGGATCAGGAGTAGGCAAAGATATGTGTGTTATGTGGCTCTGCTAATGAAAACCAAATGGCAAAAACCTGATGTGCCACAACCCTGAAAACTAATGCCTGAAAATAGAGATGACTTGAGGGATGGTGAAAAACTAAAGAGTAAGAATTTAAAAGCATGACACACCCCTGAGCAAAAATAAACCAACTCTGCAGATGAAGGAGGAAGAAATCTCCAAAAATAAAGGAATCAGTCGTGGGTGCACTTAGAAATTACACTGCGATGACTTTTTACAAAAAACAGTGGTCAGCATTCTCTTCCTACTACTCTTGTGTCTTAGGCACCTGGAACGTGAGGAAAAGTAACTGGGTGACATCTACAGAAGTTACGTTACATCACCAAAAGGAGATACAAGACTGGTAATTTACTGTAAAGGATTAAGTTTATGAGTTGCTAACAGAAAAGTCCCCATTTTGATTCTGTTACTCTCTATTTGCATACTGCTCGACACTGAGCAAGTCACATAGCCAGAATGTTCTCCCAGTCATCACTACAAATGGACATTAACCAAGCTGGACAGCCTAATTAATAACATAAATAAAATAAATAAGAAAATGCAATACTTTTATTTTTATAAAAAGAAAGCTAACATACTATGAGCAAAGATTTAAATATTATTTATTTAGGTGTCTGAATCTGAGCACCTTGCATTAATACCGTCGTCAACAATAAAACATTAACATTTAATAATAAAAATTATAGAACAACAACTGTGAATGTCCAGTAATGAGAGAACACTAAAATAAAGAAATGTCTATGAAGTAAAAGAATTAAAATAATTCAGAACTAAAAATGTGTGCCTAATATGTGAATCAACTCTTAGAAAGTGGATGTACTTTTGGGTCTACTAAACAGGAATTACTTTCACAAGTTCAAAGCCAGGAAGGTAGTAAATTATACAAAGCTGGGGTTAGAGAAGTAAGCAGTGTTGCCCAGATGACTCTGATAACTACACTATATCACCAGCAACCACTAGGGAGAACTAGGTAGGAAGGTCCCTTATCCCTCTGTTCTTTGGTATATACTTAGACTCACAATAATAAACTCTTACGCAATGTGCAATTTACTTCAGCAGACAGCAAATATCTTTTCATTGTCTTTATGAAGGATTTACTAGTCTAGTCTTTCTGGTCAAGTCAAGAAAGACTAAAATCTTCTAGTTTTTCAGTAATTTATTTAGGCTTAGGTATAACATTAACCTTGACAAATGGGCGCAGATAAGCTTTCAGTGCTTTCCTTCCATGCACACACCCAAAAGTGTTTTCCATTTAAGTAACAAAAGAAAAAAGAATTCAGGATTCTTAATACATCCATGCCATATCAACAAGCCCTCACAATCTGAAAAAAGAAAAAAAAAAGAATTCAGGATTCTTAATACATCCATGCCATATCAACAAGCCCTCACAATCTACCACAACAATTTAAAGATCTAATTAAAATGCATGCCCTTAAATGTTAAATGTTCATACAGGTAGCAATTAGTTCTGATTACGATTCTACTTATGATATTACACATATCACAGACTATTTCATGTAAAAGAGTACAATCTGCATTACTGCATTTATCTGATCCAAAGTAACTAACAACTGAAATAAAATGGTCTACTCTTTCCTTATCTGCATCTGTACTGATTGTAAGCTTTGTCAGAAGTACATTTCTACTGGGTAAGCTTAATTTGTACAGCAATGTGGAAACAAAGAAAACTAGCAGAAGCCATAGACTCCATCTCCCTACCTCCAACATCCAGCAACTATATCGAATTTCTTTTGAAATAATACTTCCCTGTTCTACAGCTGCCATTCAGAACTTAAAATCTGTAATTAAGAATTGCAACTACAGACTTATTGAGTCATTTTTTAAACTCCATAATTGAAACAGAAGGATTTTTTCCACCAGACCTAGATACTGGTTATTACAGACAAGCTTGTGGTGTTGCGGTAGCACTGTCACCTCACAGTAAGACGCTGTCTGGTTCGATTCTCAGCTAGAGTGTCTTCTGCATGGAGACATGCGTGAATGGGCGTACCTTCGTTGAAGGTTGTGCGTCAGGGCTGGTAACTCGGCATGTAAAAAACAACTACCAATCATTAGTGGACCGGAGTTCCACTGTGGCGACCCCTAACTGGGAAAAATCAGAAAGACACAACAACAGACAAGCTTTGTTAAACCCCTTACAATGAAAATTTTATATTACAAAAAGGCTTGGTTAAACCTCCTTACAATGAGAATATCTATTTCTGGATGACAATATAATTTGCTTTAATTATATAATACAAATTGGAAAGTTATCTAATTCTTATTTAATTAAGTATTTTTAAGTGTAAACTATTTTCTTGCAGTAGTTTCCTGTTTATTTACATACTATTTGTTTTTGTTGACTGGGAAAAGTCCGACTGGGCAAAACCCATTTTCAGTGGAGGCCTGGGGAGAAAAGCTCCACATTTAAGCTACACATGATGTACATTTATAACTGAAGAGTAAAACCATCTATACATGAGCTTATTTACATGATTTTAAATAATTTTAAATATTCCTTATATGAACATAACATTTTAACTTAAAAAACAAGAGAGAAATTAACATAAATTGGCTAATTAAAGAAAAGCCCACCCGATTACACAGTTTTTTTTTGAAAAAAAAAAACATGAAGTAAAAACTAAGGAAAGAACTAATAACCAAAAGTTGTCCTGGTCCTCTTCAATAACACATATCACACCAAATGACATTTTATGACCTTTATTAATTTCCATAACATAGCTTTGATCACCAACTTTATTAATTACAACTATTCATGATATAATTGATTCTAAATACAGCATAACATCCCTGTAATGTTAAATCAGGGCAGCGTACCTACTCACCCTGCTCAAGTAAGCAGCGTCCATACCTCTACTCACTTACTTTACCTATGAAGCAGCATCCCATCTCACTTCATATACCATTCATTGTAATGTTAATCAGGGCAGTGTACCTACTCACCCTGCCCAACAAGCAGGGTCCATACCTCTGCTCACTTACTTTACTTATGAAGCAGAATCTCCAACTTACTTCATACACCATCCATTGAATTACCTTCTACCAAATAAGTACCATCCTTACCTCAGCTTGCTTATCTATTCAGTAAGCTTCCTCCAACTACTCATTTCCTTTACCCAGTTCCTTGAAATGAACATCCAGTCATTAGAGGGGGAACAGAAGAGGGCAAGCCTATCCCTCTTCTCCACCAACCAGCCTGACCAGGCTGTTCCCCCTCCCTTCTACCCAAAATAGTCCAACCCACTACTTTCCATAAAGGGAAGTGTGAAGTCAAACATCATTTGGTGTACCCATCATCTGTAAAGCACCTTAGAATCCCATCATAAACCCCTTTGCCATGCCATCACTGAAGCACGCCCTAATGAAACTAAGTAGGATTACCATGACCCTGTTGTAACACTGGAACATCCACACTAAGAGAACACATACCCTTTTAGCCCTGACCTAGTTCCCGAAAACCCATCTATGCTCAGCAATGAAATACTCTACATACCCAGCCATAAACACCCCCAATTCACTCATTACAAAACCATTCTTAACCCCTGTTTGGCCCTGGCATTTCCCCTGGAGAGCTCTTTCCTTATATTACCTATACCACTAGTAGGCAATTATGACCTGTCCTACTGCAGCCTTATCCTGCAACCAAGCTTCCTTTAAACTTTCTAACTCCCTTGTAACAATGCACCCAATTATTAAAACTACCCCACCTACGATGCTTCTTAAAACTCTACTCACAAAATTGACCCAACACCAAGTGAAATGATCCTTGTGGTATTCTGTAAAACCTTAACCTGTTATGTAACATTAGCACTACCTACTCAAGGGACACATTTGCCACCTCAAAGACACCACCCATTAGGAACAAACTCCAGTATCCTATCAAATACTTCATTGGTCCTTCCGTACATACAGTTCAACCACTGAATGAGTAAATACAACCACCCCAAGGTTCTTAAGAAAGCAAGGGTTGAACTTCACTGGCTTGCAAGAGCCATAGGGGTTTAGCCTAATAAGCCCTGTGCTCCTATGAATGTCATGACTACTCATCCCATGGGCTCCCCACCCTCCCCATAACCATCCCCACCCATTACTCCCTTGGCCTCCTCTACCTACCTCTTCCTTACTTGCCCCATATACACCAGTGCAATAATCAGCTCCCACTAACTGAACACAGAGCTCTAATATGGCTTAAGGTGATTACACAGACCCACTTTGAGCCCCATTAAGGTGGCAAAACATCCGACCTATCAAAAACATTACCTTTCCGATCCCCTTTCAAGCCACAATGATGCCTTCTGCCCTTCAGCAATTTCAGTCAACTGTTGCCATCTTGAGCTCCCCATGTGTAGCATCTTTGCTCACCACTGCTTTCATCATCTTCAAATTCACTGTGTATCGCCACCCCTGGTACTCAGCACACCACCACCTAAATAAAAAGGACAAAATTAAACCCTCTAATAGTAATGAGACTTAAAGAAATCCCCAGTTTACACAATTTCCGTTCATCTGCATATAAACTGTAGAACACAGCAGATGAAAAGGTGAGGTCTGAAAGATACAATCTAAACAAGTAAGGGCCAAGGACAGTGCCCTAAGGGACCCTGACTGTAACCAAGGATTTCACCTGCACAGCTGCTGTATGATACTTGCCATATCCTATCTGTCAGCCATGCAGCTATCCATCTCATCGAAAGTACCTCAATACCTAGTTGTACTAATTTATTGAGCAGTGTTATGTATATGACCCTATAAAATGCTGAAGTTAACTCTATGAATTACCTCACAGCACAATTTTTCATTGATAACTATTATATTGTTATAGACCCTCATGGTACAGGTGGTACCACTCCCCCACAATCTGCTTTCAACATATGCAAAAGCAGCCATAACTGAAGCTATGCTTCCAATAACCCCCCAGTCGAATATGTTAAACTAAACCCCACACATGAAGGGACCTAGCAATATCCACAACCCGGGTAACCTTGAAATTCCAGACCACATCCATTAGTGCTCTGTATAAGCGAAACTAACTTATATTGTAAAGCCATCTGCCTAACTCTTAACCTTCCATCTCCAAATGAGACACACTAAAGACATAATGTGGAAAAAATGGACACAATGCTCACTGTAACTGTTGCAGTTAACAGCATACTTGTTGCCCTATCACAATGCTTTATTACTGTCAGTGGTTCAGAAAACAGCACACTCGATGAGGCCCACTCTGAAAGCTATAACACAATTTCAAACTTTCCACCCTTCCCAGGTTCTCTGATGTATGTGAATGTATCGTCTTTATCTCATTGTTATCATGGAGCTTTCCTCCCTGGGACTCCATTGAAAATCGGTTCTTCTTGGTCCAATGGACCATCTCAGTAAACAAACTGTAAAATAAATAATAAATAAACATACAAGTTTGATCAGTTACAAAAATACAGCCTAATATACATGTGTACATCCAGCAGAACCTACTGTTGATGCATTTGAACACAGATAAAGTTACAAATATATTTTTAACTCAAACATCTGAAACAATTAGTGTGATGGTTAGAGAACATAAAGAATTAGGGACAAATCCAAAACTCAGGGACACCTTTAAAATGTTAAAGGTTTAGAGTACCAGCTCACACCCCTCCGCCGACCCCAGTCATTTATGTGGCAATGTGTTCACTTTGCCCTCCCTTTTGTATAAGCACTTCTAGCAAAATTTACAAATATTGTCATATTATGCAGCCAGGGAATTTAAAGTGTTTCAAACCCTTCTTATATCATTGCTGCTTCCCCGTTATGTTTTGCTAACTATCAGATGTGAGAATGACAGGAGTTAGATTTGAAAGAATACAAGTGCCTAACTTAGTAATACTGACCCCAAACCATCTGCCTAGGGTTAAAGAATTGATCCATTTTACCAGAAGACAGCTGAAACATTGAAATATATATATATATATATATATATATATATATATATATATATATATGTGTAATTAATGTATTATTTATTTACATGTTAATGTTTCTGTTATCTGGCTATAAATTAATTAGTCTTACCCTGTCTCAACCCAGGACCCTGTACACTATAGTGCAATGTACCACTACACCGTGTGAGCTGTAGCTCTTTAGAGTATGCAGAGTCTGGTACATGAAAGTGCTGTCTGTGAGTGAACTGTAATAAAAGAAAAATGCTGTTCCCTAAACACCCCCACAGTACTATGGACCCTTAAGTTGTACGTACGTTGAACCACGACTGAAAACACAGACCAACATTCCCACTGACTTGCTCGGAGCCCACAAAAACCATCAGGGCTTCACATTGAAAAATTAGCTCAACTGAACCCGACCAAGATCACTACCATCACTAACAAGATAAGAACTCTGTAAGCAAACAGGTGATGCAATTGCATCGCCAATTCAGGCCCCCCCCCCTTTTTTTTTTTTTTTTTTTTACGAAACCCCCACCCCCACACAGACTGCACACATGATGCCCTCACCAACACAAGACCCCCAACCTGTGAAGCAACCAGTGCATACAACACCCCAAACAGCGACCTACCCCTTGCTTTCAACTGCCATCCCCTGAACACATCAAGCGAGTGGGCAAACAACAAATGCAATCCTGTAGGACTCGGAATCCTCACTCTCTGGAACTCTCTCTGCCAACCGTTATTGCCAACTCATGCATTCGTTACCAACCATAGTTCAGAGCACCCCATAGCCCACAAAACCCTTTGCCTCATCAGAAAGCCATCAACAATTCAGATTCTTTATAAAAGCTACCTTCCCCTCTCTCTCTCTCTCTCTCTCTCTCACTCAAATGTCTGCCCGTAACCTTAATGATTTACCAATAAGCAAAAACTGTATAAAAACGGGCCAAGTACGACCTCTGTATTACAAGCTATGAGCAATTCTGCATGTTGCTCCTATGAACCTAGCGTCAATCACAGAACCAGTTTTCCTGCGGAATTTCTGAAGGGTATGAGACTGTTCAGATTGCTCCAATGAACCTAGCATCGACTGCACAACCAGATTTCTGAAGGGTATGAGGCCACTCAGATCCTGCCACCCTTTTACGGACCAGTAGCTGCCAACTGCATAATTACCTAGCGTCAATCACACAACCAGATTTCTGAAGGGTATGAGGCCACTTGGATCCTGCCACCCTTTTACGGACCAGTAGCTGCCAACTGCATAATTACCTAGCGTCGATCACACAACCAGATTTCTGAAGGGTATGAGACTGCTCGGTTTGCAACTATCCCCTTTGAAGTACTTGCTTCTCTACACCCCAAATGACTATTGGCAGATTTTTTTTTTTTCAGGGAACTGTGCAAACGCAAAACAGAAACTGAGCTATACGATTTTACTGTAACGTGCATGGTAAGTTAAACTAGTCTGTCAGCCCACACTACCAAATGGAAGTGCCCACTGAACAACCAATTCAACCATTAAGTCCCCGACCACGTTGTCCTTACTCATGTGCAGCAACTAGAATTACCACCAGTTATGCCTAAGCCCTCAAAACAGTTTTTTTGGCACCATGATGCCAGCCAGGGCTGTAGCCCCGGCCATTTAAAGCAATTAAAGCCTGGTGAACTCTGCCCGGCTGCTCGTGCAACCCCAATACCCCCAAAAAATGAATCCCTATTGGAAGTCAACCACGACAGCCACTTAATGAGGATCCCCAAATACCGAGCCCCAGCCCTAGCTGGCAACTTAAAACTCAATTCCCACATCCATATTTAGCAACACACTAGGGTCTTATATTTCAAGAAATGTACCCGTTTGAACACAGTCCAAACCCACCAATACTACTAGCAATGAAACTAGCCCCTTCAGCAACAGCAAGCAAATGAAAGTCATCTCAGCATTAAGAATTAAAATGCATGCAATCCCTGAAGAAAGCCCCTTGTAAACCCACAAAAAACTTTTTCTCCATCTTCTTACCCTTATGCCTTCCATGGCTTACCTGCTTCACGATACCTACAGGTCGTCTGGGCATGACCCTGCTTAGCAAGTTCACACCAAAATGTGATTGCTTACCCAACTACACTCGACTAAACCTCTTAAGCCCCTCCCCTTCATTATCTCATTTCCTCCCAACCATCCCTGCCTCCACTTAACCCTTTCACCTCCCTAACCCACTTAACTCCCCCTAATATTGACCTAACCCCCCCACCATGAAGATGTCCCGGGACAACTTAGTTTGTTGCCAAACTTCATTTACAAAACTATTCTTCACACCCAACAGAAGAACTAACATTTCAGTATGACCAAAATTAGTAGAAAAAAATATATATTACTCACAGAAAGTGACTGAAGCTAAAATTCACTTGCATCCCAGTCTTTCTCCAACTGATTTTTTATTTTTTCTGTAAGAAAGACTGGAGTAAACAAAAATGGCACCATTACTATGCATGCTTTTTTAGCAATTTCCTTTTTCTTAGTAATTTTTAAGAAAGCAGTTAGTAAAGAAACAATTGCATTCATAAAATTAAGGATTTCCATCTCTTACTCAACAAACACTGGCTTCACCATTGAGAGATTTTTTTTTATATTTCAGTAGTTAGCAAAGCCTCAATTAGCAAGTGGCTTCCTAGCTTAATAATCAGGAACCTTCTTTATCACTTGGTCCAGTATGATTTCATCTTCTCGCCATTAAGAAAAAGTATGAGCAACTAATGGCTTGTAGATGTATCCAGATTCACTCCCTCCATAAGGTTATTTCCAATGTAACGTCACTGTTTCAAATGTTTTATTGTTACACAGAAATACATACTTATCAGCTATGGACATTTCCTCCCTCTTCTGTAACTTGAATGTTTCCTTCGTTTCTTCTTTGTAAATGAGCTTAATAAAACACAGGAAAGAAAAATAAATAAAAAAGAAAGACTCACTGCTTTGTAAGAATGGGAAAGGAGGGTTAATTCAGGTCATACTAAACATGAAAAGCGCGTAACTGTAAATTTCCACACAAAAAGATTAAGGGTTCAGGATGACGGACAGCTACCAATTTCAGTACAAAGCGGTTTTCCTTTTAGTCTGTTTCTAGCACCAAAGACATTTACTGAATGCATAGCCCCAGGACACATTCATTTAAGATCTCACTAGAAGTCTATTTTTTTCCTGGGGAACTGTTTCTCAGTATTACATTGGCAGTGGGATGGGAACAAAGTGGGTGAGATCCTGGGGGGGTCAGTGATTAAAGCCTGCTCTATAGCTGGTTGGTATGAAGCTTATTTGGGAATGGCAGGTGCTGGTTATTACCAGAGGCAGCAGTGTATACTCACCATATGCCCTTAAGAACAATTGACCCTTGCATATTATTTGATACCTTTTAAACCCATACCCTCACATATTATTCCGCAGTCAATGATGCAGATCAAGAGAACACAGCCCCTGTCAATCACATACCCTTCTACTGCTAATGGTGACCTAACCGTTCTACAGTTTCTCATATTTCTTGTCCTTTTGATGTGGCACTAAAGAAAATTGCAATGGCCCATTTTCAATTAATATGAATGCTTGGAAGCTATGCCTTTTCATTCCACATGGTTCCTATGCTAATATCAGGTTCTACAGGCTATGAAGGAATGAGAAATCAAGATCAAATATGCATATACAGTAAAGTAAAAAAACATCTTCAGTGTGGTTATAAGACTGTGATCTCCAACTACAGCAGTGTCTATTTCCAGAGCTTCTTCAGGATTATTGTGATTAAAGTTCACTTCGGTGGTTTTACAGCCTCTACCTCTTCCAGTGCAGAACTGTTTTACCAGCTCATCTAAAGTAGTGATACTTATAATAATGTACTGAAACCACCTTTTAAAAGTATGGAATTGAAAATTTTAAATGGAAAACTGTCATTAAGGTCTTACATTTACATTTATGTATCACAGCATGTGATTGCTGAGTGGCCATAGTTCATTTTCCACTTAGCATTGCCAATTAATGTTTATTTCTTAATAAAATGTTTCATACGCTGTTTATTGAAGATATATCCTCATAAAGTTACTGTAGCCCTTTGTGATGTTACCATAAGGATGGCAAGGGGATGTGTCCATAGACTTAAATGGACACAGCTACATGCAAGCATCCATTAAATTACAGGCCTCTTCCCCGCTGCTGGCTGGCCCTTCCCTAATATCACCAGAGATTTTGCAGATTTATTTGGACTCTAGTTCAATTAAAAGATTACAAAGGTTTTTACTAACAACAGCCCAAATATATCATGAGAGTCAGGGTGCAAAACGTATCATGGCATATAACTTATGCTATGATACATATACAAATGTGAGCAAAACACTTTAAATATATCTAACTAACAAAAGAGTTTCTCAACAGTCTGAGCTGGAATACATTTTTGTAGCAGCCACATTTGCTAGAAGAATTCTGAGCTAAAATGTTTAATGTACAAACCTCTCTATACAGCCTTACATGTAGACAATGTTCCAACTGATTTCTTATTTACACATAAAGCTGTTACTTTTACCCTGAACCAGTCAGTTGATATTCTGGTTTTCTTTTCCTCCGCAAGAGAACAAATGAGAGAGACGGTTAAATTCTTTGGCTGTTTACACTTGAACACCATAATACAAGTGCAAAGATATACCAGGAAATTTGATCATTCTTTGCCATACAAGCTAACAAGGACTTCTGTTCAAAAATATTATCAAAAATTACTACCTTATTGGAATGCTTCTTTTTATGAGCAATATAGCAAAGTACTAGCAGCTGTCATCTGTGAAGGCTAAAGTAGCTTGTACCTCACCTGCCTGCTTCAAAAATATATCACATTTATTGGACTGCAGCATTGGAAAGGGCCCACAATTTCACAAAATGGTGCACGTTACATGCACAATTACACACGAGATTTGGTTTGGAAAGGCCACCATGAAAGGTAGTAAGTACACCGTCTACTACAGTAACTTCTGATGAAAGATGATACAGTCTTCGGAAGTTTGTCGAAATCTCACAGTGCTGCAAGGATCCTTCTTAAAGTAAAGCAGTGCAAATGTACGAAGTGCCCTTGAGTGAAACAGGTGTTTGTAAAGAAAACAAAGAGCTAGACAGATTTGCAGCCCCTCAGATTAACTCTCACTAACGCCTTACAAACTTCTTCCCTTCTGGTCTAACCACTACCGTGACTAAAGCTCTGTTACTAGGCCTACAGTCATTTAGGAAGAATATTAGCTTACAGCTAGCACTTGGCTGCAGAAGGAAAAATGAAATGATGGATCTATGGAGTGGTGCATGTTCAATATATGTCAGAGGCTGTTTAACACAAAACAGATATTACCTTGTAGTGAGAGACATTACATGACAGAAATACATTACCGGCATAAGACACACACTACCTCACATTGAAGGAGAGCAGTACTAATGAAAATAAATAAATATCTGTCTGTTATTGATTGATTAATGTAAGAAAAGATGCCATGTTATGCTTTAGCAATGCAACTAGGTCTTCCCATCTCTCATGGAGCTGTACTGTTATAGTAACCATTTCACACAACTTCACTTTGCATCTAAATAATAACAGCTTTAACTCTTAGCATTAAGAGTGAAGGTGTTAAGATGCAGGAGCTAAACATTTGTGCAAAAATACTGTCATATCAGATAGCATGCATGCATGCATGTCACTGACAATACATCTGCTACATAACTGCACATCTCAGTACCAGCGTCCAACAATAATAGCAGAACTACATCTACCAAGGAAGGAAAGTCCTTTAACAACAGCAATGAAATTGTCAGCAGTTATAGTTTCAATATTGCTCCCAAGACTGTTTCAACATAGAACAGTGCAAGGAAAAATGAAAGACAACAAAAGTGACTACCTACTTATGAAAACTATTTAAAACAATCAGAAACTGCTGTCAATGAAACCTCTGCATCTCGCTTTAGATCAAGTCTTCACACTTAATTCATACTTGAATGATTACGGAGGTGCAAAGAGCATTCAACAGGGAGAAAAGCATTAACTACGGAAACAAGGCCACTGACAATCAATGAGATGACAGAAGAATTATACACACTACATAGAAGCAAAGCAAAGTTTTACAATGCTACAGACAAAATGGCTGAAAAACGGATGTTAGCTGTCGACTGAAGGGCGCAAACTTTCACTATGTAGCTGTGTTCTAGCTGAATAAAATGGACATGTGGAAATCTCCTTACTATCCATTGTGTAAACAGGAGTACAACACCTGAAAACTGCCAATAAAAACAAATCTGAATCCACCAGTGGCTGGCAGTAGGCTTTTACAGGTTAACATATTCTTGAGCTGTGTCTATGGCTGTGAGTCGATGAAACAATGCTGCAGCTTGAGAAGATATGATATCTAATGCCTTTGGTAAAAAGGGATGAAAGAAACAAATGGTTAATTTCCTTTATTAAGCATTTTGGTTTTATTAAAAAAAAAGAGTGCACTTTGTTGGTTTTCCCCAGACATTTTGGTTTCTTTCTACCTCCCCAAAACATATTGGTTAACTGGCTACTCTGAATAGTTCACACGTATACATAAACAGTATATATGGTTGCGACAATGTAGATTTTAGATTGCATACATTGTTGATGTATATGAGATCCAATACAACTAGTTGAAGCAAGGATCGTCAGTTAGTGATATACTCAAATTGCTCACGATTATCTATAATACACTACCTTGTACTTTCGTTTGGGTGGAGGATGTGTGACTGTGGAGTTTATATTTACAACTAAAGAAGTGTGGGACAGAGTGCTCACATCAGCGGGGGGGGGCAGAGTCCTCCAATTAAATCCATCCGTTTGTAGTATTATGGCAATACTAAAACAAGTCCACTGGCAGAACCACTTGTAATGTACGTCATAATGGGATTACAAAATGCAAGCTACTGTGAAGAAGACAGAAGTACAATGCTGTTTTTTACATTGCTGGAGTAGGCTGGCACAGTGCAACTGTAATGATCACAAAATGAAACCTGTGCAATCTGATCACAAAATGAAACCTGTGCAAGCTGCTTTTGTATTTATGCTATGAAGGAGACGGAGTCCATTGGTTAGATAAAGGATGGAAGGCATGTACTGTAAGCATTTATGCTTAAGCTACAGCCTGGTTATTTTTAATGTGGTAAAGTAGAAATTGCAAAAGAAAAACTGTTAGTTTCACTTTTGTGATCATATGTTATTTGGCGGAGTTTGTGTCTGATGTACGTTGACACTGAGTGAGGTTGATGGAAATGTACTAGTTTTAGCCAATTATGTAACTGTATACATGTATAAAGAATTCATTATTACATATAAATATATATGGCTGTACTACACATGATCAATGTACTGAAAAGAACTATAAAAACTGTAATATTACGACTCTATAAATAAAATCATTCAGACTGCAACATCTAGAAACACATGTTTTTTACAAGGCAAGCCCCCTGTACTTCCATAAATCATGCTTTTGAAATTTACCAATTTCAAGATCACACAACAATGGGGAAAAGGTAAATTCCCATCTCTGCTGTACTGCAATCTTCCACAAAAAGATACCAGCATATGAAACAAAAGAATGATAAAACTGAAGAAGGCTACTTTTATTATGCATCTCTTAAACAGGGAAGCTAAATGGACATTGGAGCAAAGAGTTAAGTAGCTTGCTTAGAATCACACAGTAGGCAAACAGAGGTGAAAAGAATCAAACCTCTTACCTTGTGCACAGGAAGCAGCTCGGCAGCAAAGTCACAGAAAAAACATGTCACTAGGGAGGTGAGCATAGTGGTGACATAGCAAGCAGGAAATAACACTATGATTGATAAACTTGTTACTTGAAGACATGCTTCTCAGGGGGAGGAAAAGCACAAGGCACTAACACCTGGAATACACAAACAGGACTGGCCTTTGGTCAGCTGGTGCATCCTGACATGCCTACATCATCCAGATAGACAGCCACCTAGTTGGCCTATGCCTAAGGCTAGCTGTATACACAGAACAGTAAGTTAAGGTGACACATTTCTGGCAGGAGATCTGAAGAAGTTTGATGTTAGCTGCAATGCCGGTACTGAAGTTATGCAAGGGACCACAGTGATGGTGTCAGCCCCACATTAAGGAGACTCCTGACAATTTCTTTAACAATCCAATTGACGTGGAAAGTTCTTATACTTGTACTCTCAAGGTGGGATTGAAAGAGTTATTCAGACATAAAAATCAAAACTATTCGACAAAGAATAGACAATCAAACAACAGACTGCTAGCCTTCTAGTAGCTAGTTTTGGCAACATGGACAGAGTTTAAAAAAACATTAAGTTACAGTATAGATGGAGGTGTAGAAAAAAATGCAAAGAAAAATTTAAAAGTACATTGAAAGAGTACATAAAGATTTATGTAAAGTAAAGTTGCAAATCCGTGTGGAGTCTGCATGTCCTCCCCGCAGTCAGGTGTCGGTGGAGGCGTGTAGATAGAGAATGCCCCTTCGTTGAAGGTTGGGCATCGAGCTGGCACCTCGGCACCCATAAAAAATCTACTGCCAATCAGTAGAGGACTGTAACTGGGAAAGAAAAACAACAACAAAAAACAAAGTGGCAAATCACTATACTTTTGAAAAAGAGAAGGCATAGATAATTAAATAATAAAAATATTCAGAAGTTATAAGGGGGTACAGGGGAAAGGTGCACCAATATCAGACGATAGGAAAGGCAATCACAGCAGTAATCACAAAAGCAAGCAAACATAGCAAAATATGTTAGGAAAAGAAAAAAGGGCTTTTTATAGCTGCAACAAAAAGGTTTGGAATATAGTCTTAGGTGTAAACTGATCCTCTGAGCAGGCCTTGTGTCAGAAATTAGTGGGCCTTCAGGACACAGATTGATAGCAGTAACTGGAATCCTCAGTGAAGAAACAGCAGTTAATAATGATACACCAGAGGGGCCAATATTGGTCCCAGTCAACCTCACTATCTATACATATTCCGAACTAGGAGAGAAGTGTAGCTGATGCAAAGCTTTGCAACAAATTTGATATAAATGGTCCTCTGGAAAGGATGAGAAATGCTTCACAGTAGTCAGGTGTATATCAACTTACATACAGTGATAAGAAGTTGTTGTCTTTCGGCTTTTCCCAGTTAGGGGTCGCCACAGCTGAACTCCGGTCCGCTAATGATTGGCAGTAGATTTTCACGAACGCCAAGGTGCCAGCTCAACATTCAACCTTCAACGAAGGCACGCCCATTTACGCATATCTTTCGAACACCCACCCAACCGCAGGGAGGACATGCAGACTCCACACAGAAGGCACTCCCCGCACTCCAGCCGAGAATCGAACGGGAGAACCTCTTGCTGTGAGGCAACAATGCTACCGCTGCACCACCACGGAAGAACAGTGATAAGAAGTACATTTTGAAAATAATGCACTTGAGTAGTAAAAACACAAAAGAAAGACAACATAATCAAAGGAGAGATACTAACTACAACAACAGTGGATGATCTAAAAAGGTACGCCAGTATAAGAACACAGAAAGGAAATCTATGTAGATTCTAGGCTGTATATAAACAGGCATTGCTAACAGACTACAAGAAGTTACTCTTCTATTTCAGAGATGCTACAAGATCAGTGTGTTCAGTTCTGGAGATCCCTTGTTTGCAAAAACATTAACAGAATGAAGATGGTGCAGTGAATGAGTAGACAAATCGTGCAGAGCATACAGAAGTAAATATGAAGAAAAAATAAAGGAACTGTATCCTGGAAGAAATGATGGAAACCAGTGACCCAGTGAAAGGGTTAAATACCACAAGAGAATCAGCAACGTCCAAAACAGCAGTGCTGTTCAGAAAAAGGGTATACATAAGAACAACAGACCCTAATTTAAAGGTAGAAATATGACAGTTAACACATAAGGTTGTTTAGTATATCAAACAGACTTTCTGAAGAGGTTGCAAAAACAAGTGAAATTCAGAAAACCTTAGGACAGAGACAAAGCAGTTGTAGTGGGGTGTAGGATGAAGTATGACACTGACAAAGTCAGACCAACTTATTTCTTAGGACAGGACATAGACTGCTGGGTAAGAAACCTTTTCTTGCCGAATGTTTTAATGTTGTGGTTTTACGGACAGTGGGATCTATAACTGGCTCTCATGTTACAATGAGAATCAGTGATGTTGTGCAAAACAAATAGCTCACAAGAGTTTAAAGATCACAACAGTATGCCATTTCACATCAGCTAAAAGGTTACAGTTAACTCACCTTACTAAACATAACGTTGTCCATTTATACCCGAAACAGGATTAGAACTCATAATTGTCACACAGGCCAAATGCAAGCAGGTTTTAAGGGGGTGTGAGGTGATTAACACTGCCTTTGTTCTCTAGTGCTGCATGGAGAAGGAATATATGAAAATGAACATCAGCTGGGTTACTGGAATGCTTTGCATGGGTACTGAACCTTTCCAGTCACTATCTCTAGTAGATAGCAGCTCCAGAACATAATTACTAACTCAGACATTGAGAAGTACTTACAAATATCACTTAAATCGAGGCACTGACAGTGTACATAAATGTAGACTTTCTTCCTATTATCCACATTTATATAAAAGCAATTGGTAACTGTACACTGAAAATAAGAAGGGGAGAAAGGGCAGGAAAAAGAAAATGAATTAGGAAACCTTAAAGATGTGTATGTTCAGTAAAGCAATATTCCACATGAAGTAGAACAAATTTTTTTTTTCACACAACTTATACTCCTGCTCTAGTATAGCCAAATTATGATTATTACAGAAAATGACTGTTTTAGAAAAAGAAATCAGCTTCTGCGGTGTATCTTTTCAGTAAATGAAGTAGGGGGACAGTAAATCATCTCAGATGACTCTAAGGTAAACATGATACTGTGACATCTCTGGGAATGAGAACTCCATTATTCTCTTGAGATACATATGCGTTTTAAACAAAATGAGAAAAACAGAAAGAGAAGCCCATCATCTATGAAGGGGGTTTCAAGTGAGTAACTTGACCTATGGACATTATTAGTCACTTTTTTTCCTGCTTGTCACCAAAAGAACGCATAGATTTCTGAGACGCACCATATGGCTCTCTACTTAGAGGAATAGATTAGAAAAGTACAGACTGAAGGTTAATTTTATTCTGAAAAATGTGACAAAAGTCAGGGTTAATAGAATGGCCAAGCAATCACTCCAGGGCATAATCCAGTGTTTAATTATCATCACAGCTCAGTGGCAAACTTCAGTTCTCTCACACTAGTAGAAAATAGACCAGCACAATCTATTGTTTCCACATGGGAATCTAGAAAAATGCATATCTGAGATTTTTGTATTACCTAAGAAACAAAAGCAGGACAGGGAAAAAAAGTCTGCTAGTTTTGACAGCTTCAGCTTTCTACCTTCTTTCTTGGCTAGTAACATGTTCTTTACCTAGGAGGTGCATATGCTCTGCAGTCTCCCAGTAAAGTATTTCCTTTTACTTGTAGGTACTCTATTTTTTGTTAATAATATTACAAAAGTAATTACTGCAGATAAAATATTTATGGCATAGGATTTTGTGTCTTACTCAGCAATCTTTGCCATCTGCCTATCTGCACAGGCATACATATGTTACACCACTTTAACCAGCAGACACCATTTATCCTCTCAGTAACACTCCCTGACATCTACTAATTCTTGCGCTACTGTTTTCAGAAACCCAATTGGTTTCCTTTAAAATTAGGAAATAGCATGTCCCAAATCTAATCCTAGCCTTTGGGACAAACTCCTTCCTGACCACTACAATGAATTTTTTCAATTCTCTGCTAATTTAGCAGAGACCTAGCTAAACAAAATAAATGATTTTCTCGTGTGTGTGTGTCTGTCAGCTAAATGATATTCTTGGTAGTAGTGTGTGTGTGTGTGTGTGTGTGTGTATGTATGGTAGATAATATTCTTGAAACTTAACCAAGAATAGGTACCCATTATGATTTTGTAATTTCAGTATTCTGTATAGGATTTCCTGATACCTGCTTATGTATTCCCATACAGTGGATAGAGTTGCTGTGAGGGTCCACTTTTTTTTTTTTACTCTTGCTGTCTAATAACAGTGTAACACCTTTAAGCTTCATTCGAATATATGATAAGCACATCTACTGCTTTATTTAAATATCACTCTTGCCACTAAAAAATGATTAGATGAACATCTTGTTGGTTTTGTTTTGGTAATTTAATCTACTAAAGCACAATGTAGGTAGTGCCTGAAACTGGCTAGTTTGGTTTAGTTGCACTTCCCTGGAAATAAATATAAATAATAATCACATATGTGTTACATTGGTTTAATAGCAAGCATACTCATATGTGTATGAATCTTACTAATGTCCATTCACTAAAACTGTAAAGTAGAAACAAACTATGAAGCAGTTTGACCTTAATACTGCTTATGCACTGCAGTAAGAAAAGGAAGGTAAAGATCAGTCATAAGACATGACAAAACAAAGGTCATGAGACCTAACGGAAAATTAAAAACGTAAATTCCCTTCTATTGTGGAACAATGCACTGGACTGGAGCTTTTTCAGTACTGACCAAGGGAACAGAACAAAACTGTGGAGTACTGATGATGAGAATGCCTGGTGGAGCAGTTTAGGAGCACAACACATTTTTTCTTACTGCTACACCCTTACTGATACCATGACAAAGGAATAGAGTAATGCAATCTCTTCTTTCTCCCCTGGGCACACCGGCCCCAGGATCTGATGATCTCAGTAATGCCCCTTTCGTGTGTTGTAAAACTATTTCATTTGAACCTTAGAAACAGGATCTGCCCTACAGATGTAACTTTTACCATGATGTATGACTTATTTATCTGCTGAGCAGTATGGCTGCACTGGTACTGCTAACAAAACAGCAGTTTATAAATGTAGAAAGTACTGAAAGTGTACATCTTTCATCTCATGCTACAAGGTAAATGCTAAATAAAATGTATTATAAGGCTATCTCTCTATCTCATTGCTTGTATGGTCTGTGCTCTGCTACATAAGCACATTGCTAGCCATGTTCTTTTAGGCAATGGTTTAGGATACATACAGACTTCAAGGACCTTTGGCATGCACTGTGGCCTAGAATATTTATGAAATTTGCACTCTTTGCCCTTTTTATTAGCTGCACTATCCAAACTCTGCATTTATACATACCACTTTTTCTTTTCAGTTGGTAGCCAGAAAGTATTATGTGCTAAATAAAAACTAAGTTTTTTTGCCTCACTCA